>NW_028288898.1:0-300555 GCF_059628265.1 Tinamus guttatus
GGTGACCTTTTGAGAGAAAGGGCTCCTTCCTGACCCTTGCCGTTCTGCGTAACAAAAACCTTAGAGATGGATTTAGGAAGGAGAGGCTTTCCTGCCCATGCCTAGCATTTACAGATGACTTTTTGTGACTCCAGCTCAAAGGTCTTTACTAAGAAGGAAAAACTGTTACCACTGCTTTAGGCAGTGGGCTACCAAAGCTCTTTCAGCCCCTGGGAGGCAACAGGTGGACCAGGAACTCAGCTCACTGAATTTCATCTTGCAAGTTGTTGCGCCAACAGGTCTAATCCAGCAAGATATGTGAGAAGGTGCCCAACTACAACGGGAGTACCCTAAGGACTGTAACTGGCATTAGCAGTGACTATACCCACTGCTCCAGCAGAATAGTCTTTTCCTGGTCATGCTGCTCCCAGCCCTGTGATCACAATGGCTTCAAAAATTTACACCAATTTCGTGGTAAATAGAACACAGAAATTATAGCTAAGACTGGAGGAACTTAAGCCCTCAGCATTCACACCTTCACTCCTTAGTTATACTAGATGTATTTACTCCCATGTGAGTACTGGGCTATTATTAGCTTATTTGGACAATCCTAAATTCCAAATAATTGAAAGCACCTCACACAGACATGACTTTTTAAACATACAATAGATTTTTCTCCACTCATATTTAAGCAACCAGAGCCTTCTGCACCATTCCTTTTATCATGGTTCTGTGACTGCTGCCATTGACACAATATGGTATTTTCTCATTTGTTACTGCAGCACTAATTCAATTGCTCCTGAATCAGTTTCACAAGTTTAGTTATTGATGATCTGGCTTGTTCCAGTTTCTGAAACTAAAAGTTTATTTATTGCTTTCATTTAACTGATTTTTTTATTTATTTTAAATTAATAGTCAAAAAATAAAATAGAAAAAAATCTGACATCCTTAAAATGCTTCAGCAGTTAGTTATGAAACTTCAGAAGAAGTGCCTAAGTTATAATATCAATAAAACAGTGATCAGTAAATTCTCTATAGTTTTATTGGGTAGTTGAAGACCTATAGTCCACTAATGATTATAAGCCATAAATAGCTTAAAATTACTTACTATATTTTTAATCATTCTCCATTACTAATATATCTGATTAACCATCTAAATGTTTTCATAACTCACTCATCAAAAAAAATATATATATATATATGCTACAAATGCCTAACTAACAAACCAGTTCTAAAAGAATTGAAAAGAGTTTCTCATATCAAAAATTTGAAGAGGGGAAAAAATAAAAATAATAAAAAAAAAAGGAACAAATACATATCAAAGCTAGTGGATACTCTTCATTCTTTGAATTTGCCATTCCAGAAATTTTAAATGAGAAAGACTACCTCAAAATGTTTTATTCACATTCTCTGGATTCAGAGTTCTTGTATTCTGCCTTCCTCACCCCAAACCGGTCAAATTAGGGAGATGCTGTTTATGCTGTGAAGAACAGCAGATATGGACATGGTAGAGGTTAGTATTAGCTTAATTGAAAAAGTTCATATTTAATAAGAATATTTGACAGAAAATACCTCTGTCAAGGGATTTCAGATACCTCACAAGAGAGGTATATTAAATCTTACTATTCAGAAGAGACAGCAGATTAGATTTAAATAGTTCAACGGCACAAAGTCTACATTATAACTCTATGTACACAGTTAAAATGAAATTCATACACTCATCTACTTCAAAAAAAATCTTTTTTTTTTTAAATGTAGAAAATTCCTTACTATATTTATGTTGAATTTTTCTTGATCTGTATGTGCTCTAATCTTCTAGGCCACCCCTATGCTCAGGGGGTACCATAACTCCTTACTTCTGGGAAGAGAGTGAACAATAGTTTCCAAAAACTTCTGGGATGAGCTCTCTCTCTCATGAGAGAAACATGACAAAAGAGACAAACATGAGAAAAAGTTGTAAAGAAAGTCTACCTGCATTAATATATACATAAAAGCCATAATTTGCTATATAATACAGTCACTGGTAAACAAGAAAGCTAAAAAGATAACTCTGGAAATATGATACAATGTGGTAAAAGGCTCCAATCAAATTAAAAAGTATGGAGCAACAATCAAACAGAAGAAACATGGATATGAGCAGATGTTTTAAATCACTGGTTTTAATTACATGAAAGACTCCACATTCCACATCAGCTGGCACAGAATCACTCACTGGGCGGCAGCTCGTGTTCTGCTTCCCTGTATAGGTGAGCTACAAAGCTCCAGCAGAAATCAGGCTCATGTTGGATGTGCGAGCTCAATTCCCTCCTCCCCCATAAACAGACAAATGCTTCGTTCTGTCTCACACCGATACTGCCCTACACGTACACGGCAGCCTCTCCTCTAATTCAGTGAATGTGTTTCTCAACATAATATCAAAAGTAGCTTTTTTTCCTTCTGACTGCTACAAAACTGTTGCTATTAACTAAGCTGCATGCATTGCCCACGTGGAGCTTCAGGAGCTTTCTAGTCCTTGCTTCTTACCGAGGCCTTGAACCAGACCGCTTCTTATATGGGCTTTGATAACAACACACAACCTCCCAGACTCTAGCCTCATATCACTCAAATAACTGCTACTGCATTAAGATTATCACATTCCACACCATTTTCATCAAGTCATCTCTACTGATCTGCAACACACACACACACACATGCACTATATATTATGTTTATTTAAAATGTGCTTGTGAACATTTCCTTCAAACCCCATTAATTATGCCTCTGGGTAAAAAAAATACTTTTGCAATTCACATTAAAAACAAAAAAGGAACAAAAACTCCATTTCCTTCAACAATCTATTTACTAAGCTGTGCCTAAAGACAGTTTGAACGTGTCTACTACTGATATCCATAAACATGCATCACATCACCGATTAGGGCACAGAGCTATCTATAACATACACATTCTATTTATCACTTTCTTTAGTGCAATTCCACACATGTAAAGTAACCAACTTAATCCATATTGGAACCAGACTCCCAACTCCTCCAAAGTACCACTTATGTTTTCTCCATTTACTTCCAAGTATAAAGTATAAAGAGTTCCTCATGAGAAGTTAGGCAGACTTGTAATGTCTAAAAATAAAGACTTGGTAATTCATTAAACAAGCAAGCTGTTACGAAATTTGCCCAAGACTAACTCACACTCAAGGACAGATTCTTCTATTAGATCTACATGCCTGGTCTCAGTTCAGATGTTTGACTCTTCGTTTGTAAGAGGACCTCTTTTACAGACTCAAGTGCTTACAGGAGATAATCATTCAGACCCCCGATATAGCACATGGTCCCCAAAAGGAAAGGGCTCATTCTCAGGGCCATAGCTGAGAAGAACTGCTTCATACAATTCTTTTACATTTTTCCATATGATTCACATTCTACATGAGCATGAAACCAAGACCTCTGGGGGGATTTTCCCCCGAGTAAGAGGCTCATCTCATTATCCTAAACTTAGGTAACTCACTTGCAAAGCAAGACTTTCAAACTTGAGTGGTAACTTTTAGCCTAACCAGTACTTCACAGTCATTAGCCCAACCAATGACTAGCCTTTTCAGCTGTTTTAGGACAGGTCTTTTCCCTTTCTTCATTTTGATCAGTTTTCCATTTTGCATAGGAAGCACCTGCCTTGACAAAGGCTCATCAGAACTGCTGGATCACAGGCATGCAGCTTTGCTTTCAGACCCTTCCTCAGTTCAGGTTGCTATTGTAGGATGGAGGTGATCACACCATCATCTCACTTTGCTACACAGAAACTCTGTTTAAACACAATATTGTTTGATTTAAAATTTTATTTTAATTCCACCTCAGAAGAAAAATCACAAAGTTCTAAGTTCTTCACAGTCATTCCCAGAATATTTTATCTTATTGTAAACAGAATGTCTATCCTCCACAGTGCTTTCAATGACAAAACAGTTACTGGCTCCTGGTCCTATGGCAACACTGTTAAGATTATGCATCCATCATCTTTCCATTATACATTACAGATGGCAAAAGCAGGTGAAAGAACTCTATTGTGTGTCTAATAAAAATGAGGTTTCTAGACACATGGCTGCTTTTGTTGATAAGTTTTTCCTTGATGCTGAAAATAATGAAATATGGAAAAGCTGTATTTGAAATAGTGTACTGACACTGCAAGAGGTGTGCATACATCTTCACCCGAGACCTTCCCCAGTGCCATCATGTTTAATTAATGATTCTGCCAGGCTCGTTCTTCCCAAGATAACTCTATTAAAGCAAATGGATGCATCTTGCCTTGTATGCTTTAACCTCTTGAGAGAATGCTGCCGGCAAGGCTAAACAGATAAGCAGATCAGTGTATCGCACTTTAAAAAGATGAATGAAACACTTAAGTTTTAGCAAGGTATTTATCAGATGAGTTCCACTAAGAATGTAGGTTTCAGGTTGCTTTTATGGTCCATTTTAGTGACGGTATCTGGCAAATTCCCCAGGTACAGCAGTGCTCATCAGGGAATGGTGTCACAAGCTACTATTTTAATGGCTCACTGTAAGCAATCTGGTGCATATAAATGCCATCTCACATAGCATTTGGTGGCTAAGCATGATGGAGTCTCAAATGTTGTTATTCTCACCAAAAGACAATAGTTTATTTTTCATTTCTTCCTTTTACTTCAAAGCTTTGAATAAAAGTTGTTGAGAGACTGTCAAAGCACTTCACACTTGACATCTGAATGTAATTATACCATTCAAAGAAAAGTCATGCAACATTGATTACACTTGGGTTTACAACTCTGAACTGCTTTATGAAAGCAAACAAACAGACACAAACAAATCTCAAATGTCTTAATGCTTCCACAAGCAGAACCTACTGGGACAGAAGGGATCCTTTTTTTTTTTTTTTCCTCCAGAAACAGAAAGTTCCAGTGAAAGAGGTACCATTACCAGGGTTGCACCTTTGGCAATGGAAGCATTTTTTGTAAGGTTATATAAAACAGCAAGGATGATGAATAGTAGCCAAACGATATGGAGACAGGCATAGCTAGCAACTCTACTAAAACAATTATGATTATTCTGTCTGATCTCTGGGCTTTTGGTTCACACTCAACAATCTGTTAATTCCGAGGAGAAGAGTGAATATTCTAGATTACAGCTCCTCTAGCAATGAACCTTCTTGTGCCCCCAGTCCTGTGGTTTGTGCCGACCCACAGGATGCTGGCTGGGTTCCTTTGCAAACCTGTTAGGATAGCAACTTTCTCACAAGAAATGGAGAAAGGTAATCAAAAAGTCACATAGTCTCTAGACAAAGAACACCACCTAAAACAGGCAGAGGCTGCATTTTAAAAAATAAATCATATTGTTCTTTCATAGTTGGGAAGATGAAGTTACAAGCCCTGTTCAATCAAGTCACCTGCAACAGAAATGCTCCCAGTGTAATTACAGTTTGTAAGTCAGTGTTACTTCAGAGCCTTCAATTCCAACAGTGGTGCATAGAGGTGTGTAACTGCAAATAATTCTATAATTCAGCAAGAGATTCTGAAGTCATAAGCAATTACAGATTTTTTTCCTCAAAATAAAAGCCAGACAAAGCAGGAGACCAAAATTGACCAAATCTTGCTCTGAAAAACTAAAAATGTTAATAAATCCAAAGAGAAAACTATCACAGAGATAACAATTAGATGCAAAAATCAAACTGAATAACCTTCACTTACTGCTCAGCCTTCCCTCTCTGACAAGAATATGGTAGAACTGGGGAGTTTGTTTTTGACAAGTCAGATGAAAACCATCCATATTCTAGCTACTGAAGAAAAGCTATGAATACAACATTCTTTTTGAATTTAACCTCTTAATTCAGCTTTTTTTTAAATGGTCCTCCTTATATGTATATATAAAAATAAAACACGCAACTTATTCATTTTTAGTCCAAGAGGCAGGTGCAAAGTTTGAAATTTTGCAAACCAGGAAATGGAAAGAAATCCAGTATGGCCAAACTAGGGTAGGTCTAGTCTTTTGAGGCACATTCCATAGCCCATTAAAGATTCCTGTTAATATGTTTTGGATCAGGCCCCTGGAACTTCTTCAAATTGTTGGACAGAGATAATTATATCTACATTATAAGCACATTTAATTTTAGCTGCTTTATATATCAAACTTTTTCCTCTGTTATTAGAGGAGTGCATTAGGTAATTAAATAAGATACTCAGTCCAAATAGCCTCCCTTTACAAAAAGCTTCTGCAAATTTCTTTTGCTGCAGAGATTGGAGAACCTCAACAGCACGTGCGATCAGAACTCCAGATGTTGTTGCTCCTCTGTTTGATAGCTCTCCCTCCTTCCTTTTATCTCCTAAATATTTTTCAGTGAATTTCAAAAGCCACATTTTTGAAATCCAGTGCCCCTCATCACTTTTATTGTTTTTTTTTTTTTGTTTTCCCCACAGAGTTATTAGGATTTAAGGCTGTTCAGTTTTCCATCAGCTCCAAAAGCATTTCCCTGGACAGAAAGGGGAGAAACCAAGGTTTTGAGGAGGAGACACAGAAGGAGAGAGAACAAAACAAAAACAAACAAAAAAAACTCCTTCCACCCCCCCAAAAAAGGCTGGAATACTGAGGTTCAGATATGAACTTTCCCGATATGAGATTATATCACTTATAAACATAGTAGTGTTTACTCAGTGACACCCATGCCTTTCTCTCAGGGAGCCTTATCCACTGCTAAAAGACAGGATCACACCTCTATTGCTAGAGAGGATTCTGCACTCCCATAAGTTTATTGACAGTTTAAGACAAGGTAGTTATGCTTACAGTACTACTGTGATCACATTACTAATCTACTTCAAGTTTCCTTCTATGAGAAAGAAAGAATACTACTTCATCAACAAATAGAAATAAATCTAGGGAAGCATGCAAAATTTATGAAGAAATATTCTATCTTACAGTATAGAGACTGACATAGGACTAATACCACAAGAATTAAAGAACTGTACCAAAGCAACTGATGAGTGACACTAGAAGTAATTAAAGAAAAAAAAAAAAGTAGGGTGTAATTATTTTCCTGATAGACTAAAATATTAAACAGCACATTTAGTCAAATTTTATTTTGAAAAATGAAATCTAGAATTCGAGTTTTCAGTCATTCAAAGAGATATTGGTAGCATTGTTCTTTATTAAAATAATCTAAAAGAAATTTCATTTTTAAATTAATCTGATTGGAATCTGTAACAATACGAAATAGAACTCATTTGAATAAAACTACCTATATTTTATAGCTCATTAAGAGTTTCAAGCATTTTGGGAAAGATTCCACAGGAATAACAAAAGAATTCAAAAACCTATAGAAACACTACTTTGGAGAAAGAAAAGAAATGAAAGAGGTCTGAAAACTAGTTCTGCATTGTGTCTGAATTCATACGTTTTGGACTTCTTATGAATTTATATTGTAAACTAAGTATTTACACACATATGTTTATATGTAATAGACATATAATACACATACATGTGTGTATGTATATATATAAAATTTCAATTATATTGCAAGCTTGGAAATCAAGCTTTTGCACCCAGCAGCGCTCAAGAATTTTTTTTTTTCTTCTCTCTCTCTTATAAGCATCCTAGACTGGTATAGCAGCACTCCTATGCATCTAGGAACTGATGAGTCAAACATCGCTACCCCTCTCCCAAAAGAAGGGGAGAGGAACAGAAAGGGATAAAGTTATATCCTAACATATACGCTGTTAGATACACACACGTGCGTGCACACACAAAATAATTCTGCATCTCTTTGTTTCTTTAAAAAGTTTCAAGCAAGAATGAGTCACAGGAATCAAAATTCAGCATGACGGATTTCTGGATTCTCTCAAAATCTTACTGTGCAGCAGTTTATTTCATTTTGTTCATACCTATACTTACACAGGTCAGCAGAAAGGTCAAGAACGGACACAGGGATCACACCTGACAGCTTCCCTAGGTTCTGACTTCTTAATTCCCTTCCTCATAAAGGATCTAGTGTCCAGGAAAGCAGGGCGGATTTTCTGGGACACACTCTCATTTTATAAGGATTTAAAATGGTGTTCTAAGATGTTCCCTGGGGAAGAAGACAGCAATGCAAACCCACAAATTGGAACTGAAAGCTTCATTCCGAGGTGATCCCGTTGTACTGTCAATGCTTCACTGCTTAGGAAGGCAACTCTATTGTAAGCTAAAACGTGATGAAGCTATAAAAAGGCAGGATTCCTAAAAAAGCAGTGCTGCTCTCGTGCTTTGGCAAATAGGCAGATGGCACCTATGTTTTCAAAGGGAGCAGATTGTGCTGCATAAATAAAGATGGTTTAATTGGTCTTGATGGCCCAGGTTTAAGCTAGTTTTAAAGAGAATTGTAATTGGTAACAGGAATAGAAAATAAAACACACTTTTCTAATACAGAAAAGAATCAATAAATTATGACAACTTCTTAACATCACTTTCGTTCCAGAGAAGTGAAGTGTTAGCAGTTTACTGTATTATGTTACACAAGAGTGAAGCCTCCTCTCCTGATAGCTTCAGGCCACCAGCCAGCTCCCCTCTCCCCCAGGCTTTTACTTGCCTTTCAATACTTTAAATATATATATTTCAATAGTTAAGCACTGGAGATGGAAATCACACAGTCATGGCTACACATCCATAGTGGAAATAGCACTGGGGAAGTGGGGAACCATCCCCAAGGCTCAGAGTTGCCCTCTGCTCACCCCTGCCCTGCAGACATTGCAGGCTGGGCATACACATGGCACCTGTAGATCACCCTCCCCCTCTTTGAGGCAAAAAATTCTTTTAGCAGCTGCATCTCAGTACTTTGATCACAGCATTTAGGGGGTGCCATTCCCAGGTTGCTCATGTCTGTACTAGAGCAGATGCAAAGAAACTAGCAGGATGCCAAAGTCCACACAGCAGCAATCCCACTGCTCCCACGCGCTCCTGAGAAGCTCTTCTGCTCCAGAATTCACACCAGATGCCACACAGGATAACCACATCCCAGACGGCTCGGGGCAGCACACCGGGTGTTTAGCTGTGACCCATGAGGATGTTTCCTCACGTGAAGGACACTCAGCCACCAGGTGTCTCTGCATTACGCCTGCTTGTGAGGCAGTTGTGGCCTGCTCATCTGAGGAAAAGGTGGAAGCCCCTTTCATTTCCCCGTGTAACTCCCATTTTAAGAGCTCTGTTTTAATCTTTCCACAGTCAAAGGAAGAATAGCCTAACAAAGTATTATAGCATTATATATAATTCTTATTTGCTAAAATGTACTAACACATTAAGCTTCTCCAAGCACTTGGACAACCACTAGCAACAGCCCTGTTAGAGGATAAAGTTACCTTACTTAGAAAGGTTAAGTACATGGAGTCATCAACATTTGTTCTAAGACTTATAACATGTGCTAGAAATATTTACAGATGATGTGTGTGTGACTGCATCCGTCCTCTCCCTTTTGTTCACATTCATTTGAAAACCTCAAGTACGTACAGTTTATTTTGCTTCTTGCTACTGTGGAAGCAGTACATTTTCATCCTGTTGTTACCATGCTATGTGTGCACCTACTCTTGGTAGCATTTATGTTGTTAAAAAAGATTAAGAGGAAATGGTGTCCATCAGTGCACCAATGCTGATAGCAAAGACCAACCAATACCAAACCTTAGCTGATGGCTGAGGTTTTAAACATGTGAACATTAACTACTTACCAGATACATAAAGAGATATAACTTCATCACTATATAACACTGAAGACTAAGGTCCATGTTCACAGTTTACTTGACAAGAAAATAGAAAGGTCAATCAAAGAACAGCCCGTTGCTGTGAAGTAGATCCCTACCTGAATAGGTTTCAGCAGGTCACATTGCCCCTATCTGATAAGAAGGAAGCAGAACAAGGATGTATACCCATAAAGACCTTCTGTAGTTCTTTTACATCTTCAGCATGTTCCCACTCACTACCTAATTAACCGCAAATCACAGAGGTAGGCAATCCCTGAAGCATCCATGTGAAGGGACGACCAGAGCCAGGCTCGAGCTCCGGAGCAGCTCGCTCCGCGTCACGGGCCTGCTCTGCCGCAGCTCAACGCTCCGCTGTCTGCTGCGCGCACAGCAGCGCTGTCTTATGTATAGTTGCTTCTCAGGAAGCTGTAGTTTGTACTGGAATACAGAATGACCAAATGACTCTTCAGTGTCTATACTTGAGAATAACAGAGTGTTCCCACCTATCTCAACTATTTCAAGCTGCAGCTAATAGGAAGGATTTGCTCAGAAAACAACTTGAAGTGGAAAGACCCGGCCCTTTACACAGCAGAAGACAACTCATATGCTTCTTCAAGAGTACTTCACAAATATCAGAAAGCACAATTCTTGGTCATTCACACTAACACATAGACATTGGCTTAGTATTAACAGAGCGCACACAGCAGGCAGTGTTCAAAAGTAACACAAGCTTGAAGTTATACTTTAATAATCTGTAAAAACACAACTACTGTATTTCACTACTAGCTTGTCCTTCCCTCTTGCACAACAACCTTTCCTCTTGAACAAAATACTAACAAGACCTATCCATACCAGTGCTTTAAAGTACTCTTAGAGGCTCTCCCTTTTCTCTCATTCCCCCATTACCTTTTTGATGCAGCCCTTTGTCCCTCTTGAACTGCTGGCAGTTAATAGCTAGTTTCACACAATGCATCTGTAATTGCCACCAGTTACATTAACACCTGCTCTGCCCACGAACCAAGTCCTCTCCAGCCTTCTCCAATTAGCAAGCTTTACTTACCAATTTCTAAGATGCAGCTGGGAAGCAGTGCTTCTCCTAAAGGAAACACTCTCCTGAAGCACTCTGCTGCTTGTCCCATCTGTGTTATGCTTTCCAAATAAAAGGAAAAACTATAGCAAGTCCTCACAATGTGTGATCAAATGTTGTTCCGTGACTTAGCCATCTTATTCCACACATGCATTGAACTTTCTAAGGCTTAATAACCCGATTTTAATAGGGGTGTGCGGGACTGTAAATTACTATTGATCACATGAGATGTGCTTATTAACTCATTTGTAATAGATCAGTACTACACTGCAGTTTAAGGATGATCAGATTATTCCAGTAAAATGCCTAAGTGGTGGAAGGGCTATTTCTGTCCATTAATTAAGACCTGAGAGGTTGTGCAAAGGTGTTTGTTTCTACCTACCTCCCAAGAGAGGGCATGTGATTTATGTGCAAGCTCAGTCAATGCATAGCAAACACAAAATATCCAAGTGTGAACTGAGCAGACAGGCTTGTTTTGTTTAAGAAGAATGACAGTGAATATAAGGCATCAAGTACGTAGAAGCCTGGTGGAAGAGATAAACAACCATCTTTGTACTGAAGTACATACAAAAAAAAATTAAAAAAAAAAAAAAACACCACACACACCCAACGTTTTGATGGCAAGGGTAATAAGATACAAGCAGGGAACTTGGTGAGTTTGTCAGAAGCAGTTTCAGAGAAAGGCTGTAGGATAGTCAGTCATGAAGCTCTCTAAGCAACACTTATAGGAAGACAATTATAATGCAATATTTCTATGGTGCAAACAGAATTAATTAGAAGAGGCAGTAACTTGACTGATGCTAGCAAGATTGTGTCTACAGCTGCAACTCTAAACTGTGTTTCTTACTCAGGCACCGATAGTCAGAGAATAAAGAACTCCAGAGAACCCAAAACAAATTTGCAATCAATTAGTTTCCTTTCCAGTTAGTTACAAGGTGTGATGGATGCAAGACTTCAAGACCTTGCAATTTGTGCTATTACTATGGAGGACAGAGCGTGGGGAAGTTAGCCTTTCGTTAAGACCTTTAGAGGTTCCACTGAAATTAAAGGGGATCTGTCCTACACGAGTGATTAGGTATCTTCCTGGTCCTTCCTCACACATAAAATAAAAGAAAATATGTGAAAAGAGGAAATCCTCATCCTAGGGGGAGGACATGAGAACATGACCAGGAAAAAAAAAAAAAAAAAACACAGAAACTAAACATGTAGTTCTAGATACTCAGTTTTCAGAAAAATACAGAACCAACAAAAGTATCTTCCTCTGGTAGATTTTTAAGCTGCAACTTTGCTATTTATGTCACTGAACAAATTGTGGAGTTCATAGAAAACACACACCGAGCTTCCTAAATCTTTTACCAGGGAAAAAAGAAGAAAGTTTGTTGTATATTATTCTCTTGATTTTTATGCTGCTGCATATTTCAGAACGTCTACAATTTTGTGAGATTCATATTCTACATAATAAAACACCTTACCCATTCCTGCAAATAATCTGAATGTACAAGATTAGGAATTACTTTTGTAATTAAAGTTAAGTATAACATGAACATAATTACAACAAAATGTGACTAGAAAACAGAAAATCTTACTGGCTGTACCTCTACCTGCTTTCAGTTTTTGGCTTCTCTGCCATGGCTATCTTTTACATTTAGGTATCTCCAGAAATTAGCTTCAAATGCCTGAAGGTCAGAAAGAAGTGTTCTGGTTGAAATTAAAAATAAATAAATTTTCCACATTTTAGTCTAAGAGATGCATAATTGTTGTGCTTTACAGGTGTGCACATCCACTTCTTGCATGCAGGGCCTGCATGATTTCAGCCTAGGACTGAAAGTTATCCTCTAAGTCACCAAGACCATCTTGTTTTTACCAGATTGTTTCCTACAGTATAATATCATTTATCACTCTCTAAATATCTTTATAGGTAGCTTGCATATCTTTCTAAAAATCTTAATTAAAAAAAGCCTGATTTGAAATTGTGGCTAGGAAATTCCTGAAAGCTTTTCCATCAGTGCTTGTGAGTGTTGATCCTGACCTGCAGGCCAGCTCTGAAATCCAGTAGCACTTGTCCAAACAAACAGTGCACGCTCACTAGAGCTCTTGTGCAAACAAACTATAAATATCACACCAGTGTTACAGATTTCTCATTTGTTCATCTACTTAAACAAACAAACTTAAGATACATATTTGAACTGAGCAAGCTTTCAGCCATTTTGCAGGGAGACTTTCATCACAGTTTGTAGTTTTACAGGATAAAACATCACAACATTATTTATTCAATCAATAATATCAATACAAGAGAGAACTTTCTTCTTCAGGAAGAGGACTAAAGCACTCTGGATCACCAAAAAAAGAAATCATTCTATTAGACTACCTAACAATTTTGGCAACATATCCTCCTGATATCATAATATGGATTTTTTGTTTTGCATATCTTTAATATTTTTACATATTTAGCGCCTGAAAAAAATAATTAAAAAATGCCCTACCTATCTGCTTTTCTAACTTAAAGCTTTTTAGACACTGGAGATGGAGCTGAACAAATGCCAGAGAAACAAGTTCTCCTCTTCAGCACCTGCCACTGTTCAGATCCCAGCTGAGGCCACTACAGAGTCAGGCACTAGTCCTAAACCTGTAGAACTATTGCAGCAGTAATATTTCTTCTCTTCTCCTACAAGTTGTAGACGTCTAACAGGTACATAATTATCTAATAGATTCCATACAATAGTTCAAAAAACCTATATATTTAATTTTTTCATAATGATTTATTCTGAGCACATTTTCCACATAACTAAATTGAGATATTTTATTCTGAGAAATTACTATTCTAGCCTACTTTACAAAAAAAAAAAAAATATTTGCCTGCAAAAATTTAAACTCATGCATGTGAATAACTATGGGATAAAGGCCTGAAGAACTAAACCAGTCAGATGCTGACTAACGAAGACCAGCAGCAAGTGCTTCAGTTTGGAGGATATAACATGATATAACCACCTGATCTGAGGCATGAAAGAGGACCCAGAAGAAGAGTCAGTTCTTCTCTACAATTAAATCTATGGAGATAAATAACATGTTTACTCCCTACACAAGTTACCTCCACTTCAGTAGCTTCAAATATTCCAACTTCTTCCAGTCACATTTATTAGTGTTTATATTTAATCAAGTCAAACTAGGCAGTTCTTCAATAATGCAAAACTAAAATGCCGTTTCGGTGCGCTCCTGAAGACATTACAAATCAGGTTCAGAGGCATTGGAAAGGGGATTGAATATGACCTTAGCAAAAATAAATAAGCTGCTGCAGTTTTTCTTCTACCTTGGAAAAAACTGCTTCTATGTTTTCTTAGGGTAGAAGTCTGTTAGTTTAACATGATGTCAGTCAAACTTTACAGGCTAAAGGCCATAATTTGTTTATATTCAGTTATGATATTAACCAGTTAAGAGACTGAAGACCAGCTATCTGGATTTCAAGAGTGGTTTTTGAGATAACACAAATGCAGTATTTGGAAAACATGCCTTACAGTTATTTATCATCTGTCATTTTATCAGTATTTGTAAAATGTGAACGGATTAAAGGCATCTACAAACCATATAAACCATCCTAACACTTAAAGATTCAGAAGCCCATACCTTAGAGCGGCAGTGGGGCAGGGGGAGGGAAGTTTTAGTCCCTATCATTTCTCATTTTCTAATTTAAGAATTCGTTGAAACTAGCATTGCTAACCACAAAATACAGTAGGAAAGTTGTAGGCTGTACAAGAAAAATGTGAATCTGATCTGCAAGGATCACAACTTGGTCACTTGTTTTTATTTTACTATCCATTCTAGACAAATAGCATACTCAAATCACTGTTTTTAAAGTACTAGGGCTAACTTCCATCCTCTCTCCAGATCAAAAGCATATGCATGAAAAAAAAATAAAGTTGAGTTTGTCATCTCTTCTAAATATTACTCAAGAGCTGTATGAGTTCTTCCACCCACCCAACTTTTATGAAATTAAATAGGATTTATAAAGTCCTTCTCCAGAGTTCTATGAGAAATCCCATCTCAGTTTTAATCAAGATTATACTGCTAGACTGACTAGCTACAGCTTAGTAGCTCCACAGCCATGTCAGTCAACTTCAAAGGATGCAAGTATAGGTTACAGATGAAAGTATATCAGACTATGTGGTGCACAGTTACCATCTTTGATTACATACCTAGGGTCAAACCCACCAAGGAGGTAAACAAGTAGAACTCCATGGAAGTCATCCACATGTCTAGTTAAATTGAGAGATGTCTTCTGAAGAGTCAAAAAGCACAGCACCCATATATCGCATTCTCATAATCTGCTTCAGAGCTTCCAGAGTGGAAGAAAACTTTATTTTTAACCACAGTTCTAAAATGGGCTCTTACCTCACTAAGAAACTGCAGTAACTGGAGAATCAAGTGAAGACCACTGAAGATAATTGTTTCATTATGTTAGGACCTACTGGTGGAATTGTGGGCAGAGTTAAAAAGACATCGAAGTCTGATGCCCTTTTAAAATTCTCAGACTGATATTGCAACAGAACATACTTGAGGATATCAGGTGGATTTTTGAAAAATGTCCCATTTGACAAATATAGCTATTATCCTGATCATTGCTAAGCAAAGCTATATGGTCTTCAAGTTACACCAAGCAGCTGGTGCAGTGATTCATGGCCAGCTTTAAAATTTCCATCCTAATCTTCAAAGTGTCCTGAATGATTTCAGCACTGACCTGCCAATACTTCTGAGGAGCAGCTAGGGGCTGTGGTCCTGTTGGGGCATTCATAGGTAGGATGGCTCCTTTCTAGGTGAAGGCATGCCCTTTTTCATCATTTTGCTCAATGGCTTCCCCCTCAAGAGGAAGCCTTTCAGTCTATCTATATGGTTGTATAATTCTATATTCACAAAATACAGCAGCCAGGGCAATGCTGGCAGAAACCATCCGCTACGCTCCAGCCATCAAGGGTTATGCCGATGGGCACTGATTGCAGAAATGATCCATTACTGTCTCAGCAAGAGCCATCTCACTCTTCAGTGACTGTGATCATCCTTTGCAAAGCATGAAAACACTAAAAAGTTTGCTAGATGTTGTACTCAGTGCCTGGCAAAGGTGTTTGGTAAAGTTCGCCAACTGCTTCTGCAGATTATTTATAGATTTCAGATTAAACTGCTATGCAACTGTAAAAACAGCAAAGTTTGCTCTTCAGTCATAACTTTGCTAAGTGAATAGGCCTGCAGGGACTTTGATCAAGTCTGATCTGTTTGAAACGTTGTCAAAGGCTGAGCTTTTCATTCTTAAACTGTCTTAAAATCTGAATATCTTTAAAGGAAAGCCTCTGAGAGCCCCACAACTTCAGTTTTGAAGCAAAAAGGCCATTTCATTAAGAGGAAGGAGAAGGGAAAAAAGAAAAAAAGAAAATAAATATTTTCTGTCCTTCCTTCTAGATTAAAAGCCACTTACTAAATATGAATTAGCTCGTAAATGGATAAGACTCTTGATTTTGCTATACAGATTTTCCATCATATTTAGAGTGAGTTACAAAGAAAAAAAATCACAGCTCCTATCCAATCAAATAGAGTATGGACAGTTTCTAAAATTAAAATCGGTCTTCTTCAGATAAATGTCATACACAGCATATCTTAGAAAGTAAATTCTGTGTGTCAACACTAGATTACATAACAACAGAGTAGGAGGCATGGTATCAAACCTAAGAAGCCTCTATTCACAATGGAGATGGTTGGCTTCAGATGTCAACAACTCACAGAAAAATAAAGCAAAATCATGTTGGGGGGAAGGCAAGAGGAGAGCAAGTCGGGGGGCGGGGAGGGGAGAACTTTTGTTCTTCCTCCTCCTCCTCTCACTAGGAAGGAATCGAAGAATCCCTGCTTTGCTAAGAATGTATGCTCACCCGTGAGTTAACATTTACCTCACTTTTAAAAATCCAGCCTCTCACAACTGCCCACTGTCACCACAGCAGTAGAAGATGGCTTGCAATAATATGCCCTGAAACTATAATCTGGAGCATTCCACCATGTGGATAACAAGCTTGTTGCTTCCTTTTTAACCTCAGATCCTGATCTCGGGCATACCAGAAGGTTACCGTGGTTCATCAGCTGTTCCACGTGCACCTTGTTCTCCAAACAATTTTGAAGTGGGCCTCACAGCCCCTTTAGCACCAACAACCTCACTCACCCTGGCTAAAAAAACACATTTATCAAATGAGCTGCCATGTAGAAGCTCATTCATGAATCCTTAGCTACTCTGATTATCAGTACTGTGGAACAGAAATGCTATGTTCATTGTACTGAGAAGAAATATCTATGTTTCATAACAAGAAAACCTTTTCATCACTGATATTACTTCATTAACTAAACTAAATAATGAGTCTACAATAACCGTAACAATTTGAAAATTGAGGGGCCAGACACATTCAGAGGAAAATGAGTTCACTGACCTGACTAGTTCATTGAAGCTTTTCCCCTTTCATGATGAGTATTAATTTATTAGTCCCTGAGGTCAGTTGAAAACAGATGTTTCTGATTTTTTGAAGACAGCCTCATTGCAATGGTTTGGTAGACCTAATTTTACATGTAGATTGGAAGTCAATCAATCTACAGAAGACTAGAAAATTATTGTTTCATAAACTGTATTCTTTACTAAGATTACATCACTTATTTGAGACACTAAAAGCTAGATGTCTTGTTGCCTTAATACCAACTGTCCCCCATCCTGATATAAGGGAGGCTCTCAGTATTTTAACTTGCCTAGCAAAGATGTGGACTGTTACCTTGTAGAAGGGGAACATCTTCTCTTTGAGAGAAATTACAAAGTTAGCTGAACCAACCTACCATAATTCATTTATATTAATAGGACTTTCACATTTATGTTATTATGGCAGAGACAGAAATGACACCTTAAAACCAAGCAAATCAAAACACTGTTCTCATTCCCAAACCCTACATTGCATCATACTGTAGGAAACTCTTCTAACATGACTAGATGTTAGTGGACCTTTTGATGATGCAGGACAAGACACAATATAAAGAAAACTTACAATTCTTTTGCTCTTTTCTGTGTAACTCCTACCTCACGCTGTTCTGGAAGGAAACGACAACCAGATGCCCCAGTGACCCACTGCTCCCCTGAGGTGACCAATCCAAGGGTAACATGTGGTCACCTCATTTAGGAAGGAGCCAAAGCCTGTTCTCTTTAATTGGCCGAGCGGTCCCCTACAGCTGCAACAGATTAGGGACAAATTCTCTTCAAATAAAGCTGCACTTTCTTTCCCTCTCTCTCTCTCTCTCTCTTTTTTTTTTTTTTTTTTTTTTTTTTTTCCTTTCTCTGAGGGGGAGGGTGGAAATTATGCTTTGAGAAACATTTGTGTGCATGCACAAAAGTGAAGTTAATAGAAGTGTCAAGTAGGCAAACAAAATACCATTTATTATTAAAGAGTAATAAAAGACTGCATTGATGGGTATGAGGAACCAGGCAACCAAGGAGCTCAAGGGAGAGGGATGCTAGTAGAATCCCAGGAATCGTTATGAAAGTTTGCTCTCGTCTTGAGTACCAGACCTGGTGACTTTTAGGAACGCAGGGACAAAACATTTGAAATGTCAAATCCTAAGCCCTCTCTTTACAATTCTGCAGCTATTCACAGCTCAGCAAGGCTACAGCTAAAATTTGCTGCAAAAAGCGTAAGGTCTGCGAGCCATCTCGGAGGGAGATTTAATTCAGGCCGGTATGGCCTGACATGGCCTGCTGTGGCAAGGAGTTCATTAGCTGATATGAGTTTTAAAGGTAAAGTCATCTCCAGGGCAAAAGCAGGTTGTTCATTTATCCAGAGATCTGCTAGCTGAAAAACTCCTCAAGAAAAGGCTATACATATTTAGTAAACATTCAGCTGGTTAAATAGTGCCCCGCCATTCAGTACGATCACAAGTTTTCATGATACAAGTCCCACTTTCTTAAACATGGCAGAAGCTGAGTTTTAATGTAGTCCCTTTCCTCCTGTCGAACACTTGTCATGGTATTTTTCTTTGCTTGCATAATCTCAATTTTAGGTACTTTTGAGAACCCTACAGGACATATGCAGTACATACTGAAGACATACTTGGCGGGATGGAATTTCTGTAAGCTGTAGCAGATGCACACAACAAGCACCAATGGTTCTGGAGTCACCCAAAGATGCCAAACTATTCTTGTTCCTCCTTCTGATCTTCCCAAAGGTCTTCTAAATTTTCAGAGAACCATCCATAAAGTCTCATGTAATCCGAAGATTATTGTTTCTACTTAAGGTGTCATGAAATGTCATTTTTCTTACAGCCTGTTAGGTGAGTGTAACGCCACCTCAGTGTATGAGAACGACCACGTAAAACTAACATTCTTTTTAATCATCTCAGAAAAAAGACAGTCAAGTGCGTTACCCTTTTACCACTACACCTCAAATAATCAAATACTAAAAAAATATATTTTACTGAGCAGAGGAATCTCAGCCAAAAGCTGAAAACTCCACAATACAGAACAAGTATCTGTATATAGGTCAGCAGTATGAATCTTCAGAGCTCACAGAAAGATTTCAAAGTGCTTGGTATAGAGACTTTGCTTTTAGACCTTCTTTATCCTCAAAAACTTTAGAAAGAAAAAGAAAGCTCCTCTCGTTTTGGGTTATTGGAGTATTTAATCATTCAAACTCTTGCTAATTATCTGATTTGTTCATTTCCCCCCAAATTTCTTCTTGGGAGGGAAGGGATTAAAAAACAATGAAGGATGAAATAAGTCTTTGTGGAGATAAAATCTTTTAGATTTACAATATTTCCAAGAGACCTCTCTAGTTCTCTCTGTCCACACATGGAGGTATTTTATTTTCCCCTTACTGCATACATTAGAATTAATTGGTTTTGAATGTGCCACTTACATGTACACACACACTAATAAAAATTTTGAATTACTTCATTTATTTTAGAACAATGCACAGCATTTCTTCATCCTCAAAGATGATAGGCATTTGTTGTGTATTTCATCACATAAAGACCAAATATCTTCTATCACTAAATATACCCTTTTCCTCGGGCAGTAAAAATGGCTTTACATCACTTTTTGATGAGGATGCAGAAGGGGCAGGGATGGGATGAGGCCAGCGCAAGCTCTTGCCATTTTCAGAATGTTACCATTCGCTAAGCAGAGAGAGGAACAAAAAGGGCTCTCTGTGCCAGCAACATCTGCCTTGGTGATTTAAACCTGATGAGATGAGACCCTCTGGATGAAAACCCAGAGCTCCTGTACGCTGAGATTTTCTTCTGTTCAGCAAGACTTCAAGTATTTAATGTTGAAGAAAATGACACCCAAAAAATCTTTTATGGGCATCCTTCCTATCTTTATCAAATGTAGTACTACATGGTCCAGACCCACATCATTAGAGACAAAAGCAAAGTTAACAAACAAGGACAATGTAAAAATATTTAAGGGCCTTTCCCTTCCTGTTCCGGATTTACCTAACACACTGAACTGTTTGTAAACTCCAATTTGATGCCTGGGCAATTGAACATTTGCCTGTGAAACTGCTGTGACAAATCTATTTCATAGTAGTGTATAATTACACTTTTCATAAAAGATTATATGATAACACAATGTTGGGTTATCTTCTCATTACATATCAGATATACATGATCTCAAGGCTCCTCCATGTAGATATCCATGTTAAATAAGTTAAAAAAATGTGCAGCTTTCTACTACCCCTTGCCTGTCCCACAGCTGTGTCCAAGAAATTCACACCTAGACACTGGATATTGTTTTGACCGGTTTGGTCAAACTGCAGGGCTACAGGATGGCATAACCCATCGCCGTTGTGTCCCCAGGAGACAACAGCCCGTACAGGATTCCAGGCATCCCACCTGCAGCACCGAGGCTGAGGAGGCCTCCTCCACTGCCCAGTCACAGAAGCAGGAGGGACAACCCCTGCGCCCTCAAACTTGCTCTGCATTTGCTATTTTCATACTTCATTCTTTCTTCTTTATCTCTTCTGAAACTTCTCCTGTGCTGTTGGGTCACAGTACCAGAGACGACGACTACTTTTTGTTGTTATTGTTTGTTTGTTTTGGTTCAGAATGATAGGATTTCTCTACAAATGGTTATCCTGCATATATTTGACCCACTTTCTAGAGCAAATAAAACCAAATGTATGCAAATACAATCACACATTGAAAATACTCTACAATATTTTCAGTTTCTTTGAATGTAAGAATAGCCACCTTTTTGGCTGACATCATTGCATAAAATACAATTTCAGAAGCAATTCATTTTGAATAACTCACAGTATGTGAAAGTCGATGTGGATTAAACTCTAGTTCTAACTATTGTCTTCTTTATTTTTTTTTCATTGTTGAACATCTGTTTTCTGTTAATAGTGGGTACCAGTAAGATGTACAAATGATTTTGTAATGCTTTGGGGCTGATCACATAGGATTGTTAAAAATTTGGCTCTGCAGAAATGGATATTAAGGTGCCTGTCTCAGTAAATAGATAAATATTCAATAATCAATATGATCTTTATGTTATTATCAGTAGTATCCAATCTGCGAAATTCCAGAGGCTTTTTTCAGCCTCCCTCTTCCACGGGCACTGTGAATAATAATTCTACTGCACGAGGATTTAGATCCTGCCACCAGGCAATTCTGTGCAAAACGTCCAGTTGCCTTGAGGAGTCGCACACGGCGCTAACCATGAGGTCAGAGCAAGGTGTGTGTGTCACTTTGCACTGGCAGGGCTGGCTGTTGTTCTTTTCTGAGAAGTAGCTGAGGTGACTAAGGGATGGCAGCGAGGGCAGCAGTGCGGGAGCCGTTGCCCACTAGTCCTCCCCAGAAGGAAGGTTAAGCCCGTGACCATTGGTGAAAGCTCAGGGATGCTCACTGCAATGTAATCCTTCCTACCAAACATCACAGAGAAAACCAGTAGGTAATGCAAGACAACTAATGTTCTATAAAAAAGTATATTGGGAAAAAGTGAGCAAATCCAGCAGGGCAAAGAACTAGTGCAATTATTCCACCTCACATCCTTCTCTCAGACTTGAAGAGTTCTGTCCAGTTCTGCTAACTCTTACTGCTGTCATATGCCATAATATAGGTTAGTGTATAAATGTTTATAAATGACAGAACTCTCTCTATAGAATGTCATTACTTTTGGCATAATTCATCACTCTATAACATTATATGGTCATTAAATTTTATAGTGAATTCCAGATCAATTACAGCTCCTGACATTTATCTAACTTGAATGCTACGGAATATACTTTTTTGTTTGATTCGTATCTGTTACCAACTAAGTGGATGAATACGGCTTTTTTCTTTTTTGGTGACAGAGGGCCTGTACTTGACATCTTCTTTTAAAGTTGAGCAGACAGTTTCATTCAAACTGCAAAGCTCAGCAACCTCTGATATTCTAGCAGTATCCAGCTGATCTCCTTTTGTTAAGGGACAGTTCAAATCTCAATTTTAAACCCTTCTTAAAAAAAAAAAAAAGGGAAAGAAAAAAGGCAAATTTAAAATTCAGCCATGAAAATTGCTTTGGGATAAACCTTTGCAAGCCACCATTTTTCTACTCCCCACCCTCTCATCTCTTTTAAAATTTGCATTTAGATTTTTCCTGCCTGGAGATAGAAGAAGGGAAGGGAATAATAAAAATACCCCATTCTAAAACTAATAGGCATACAGCAAGCCATCAGATATCAGGTATGTTGTTCCCCTAAAAAAAAATAACATATCATTTGCAACTGTCAGCCCCTCGAACATTCACAACATTAAAAGAAAAAAAATCAAAAGTACCAGGTAAGCTGTTCAAGGTCATACATCCAGAAAAGATTCCTCAATTCCCCTCAGGAACAAGCTGTCTTTACAGCAGCCAAGGGAACAACTTTGGGTACTGAGGGCTATAGGAGATAGTCAGGACTGAACATACTGCAGAACCATATTTTAATATACTGCTTTTATCAATAGCAGATCAATTCAATTACATACACAGCACATGTTATGTTTCAATAGATCAGAACAAACCATTACAAACTGCGTTTCAGAGCCCCTTCTTGTTCAGAAGTGAGCCCGTTCTCCACAGATGCAAAATGGAACTGCTAGGAGATAGACACAGTCAAATATTATGGGTATATATCTAAAGAAAAAAAAAATAATTAGTAATACGTGCTGTCAGTGTGATGTATTCCCAGTGACTAAGTGCTGATACAATCAGCAAACTCTGTAAGTTTTAGAGTTAGTTTTCACTTGTGCTACTAGTGATTAGTTATCAAATGCATTCTCCAAACACTTGAGCCTATGGATGAGAGTATAAAGCTGGCTATTCCAGAAACCACTCTTAATGCCTGAATCATGGGAATGTGCTGGAAAGGGTCTTCAGCTTTAATCTAGAATTTCTGTTCTTTTGTAGATTTAATTAAGATTGTACTCGGTCTTAAGACAAGTGCAAATTTTCCACTTGCTATTTCACACTCACTTTTTCTAGCACGTAACAAATGCTAAACGGTGAAATTGTAAGAGTTAAAACATTCACAGAAGAAAAATGGTTCTCTGGACTTCAGAAAAAAAAATCTAAATTCTAAAATCCCTATTTTCCAATTTCAGAGACCTCCCAAGATATTCTGAGTTGTCAGCATGTGAGTAGCTCTTTTTATCTGACATACACACTACACCCATTAAGAAAATAACTTATTTTTGAAAATTCCTATGAGCCAAGTGGCATGGTGTTCCCTCTGACAGCAGCAGCATGGTTTATATCAGGGTTATACGTTACACATGTAATATACAATATGCAGGTGTGAAATAGTCTTTCTGCAACCAAATTCAGACCATAACCAGCACCTGCTTTGTCACAGGCAGATCTCAAGCCCTTTTTTTCTCACCAGTCTTATCATTGTCGACAAAAATGACTCAGCCTTTTATAAGATAAATTCTGCCTTTAACAATATCTTGCAGTGAGTTCCATGACTTACTTTAAGAACATGAACTTCCTATTTTACATTTATACATCATTATTTTGAAAATATGAAATATAAACTGAAGTATTCTCAGCAGGATTCTCCTCACATTCCTTCTGTAGCAGGCAGCTGGATAGAAAATCCTATTACTATCTTTTCTACCACTCCCATTTACCAGATTAAGTCATTACCTTCCTTCTAGAAATGGAATAGTCCTCCTAACTCTTCACATCTCTCTCATTATTTACTCCTAAACTTCAAAGTCATATTTTCAAAACATACTTTCTTCATTACGGATTTTTACTGAAACTTGTTCACGTGTGATGGAAATATTAACATTTCGTTAATAGAAATTAAGTGATAAAGTATTAAGTGTAATCAAAAGGCATTTTCATTGTGAAATAATTCCTTATTTTTTTAAACTGGTCCAGTGCTCTTTCTCAAGTTGTTCTAAGTTTTGCACCTAGAATTATGCCTGACAGAATGAGTCCACTGAACAGACTTTAACTATGGTCATAGAGATTTTTCGGTGAAATTCTAATCCCAGAATATTTATGGCTTTAAGGAGTAGAAGCATATTCCCAGCCATTTTCATCTCCAGGAGCTAATATGGGACAAATTCTGGCAGCTTTCAGCTTCTATGTAAAACACACAAACTGCAGAGCCCAGAAAATAGTGAGTGTTATGTTCTGTGCATGAGGAAAAAGCCTGCAGTGCTGCAGCACGGTAGCAGCCAGAGCTGCATGCATGGCACACCAAAGACAAGAGCATCTCTGCTTTTCTTTTTGCAGCAGAATATATGAGAAGTGCACTCTTTTGCTAAGCTCAAAGAAGAAAGTTACCAATTAAAATAGGGGAAATAATTGCTTATAGTCGGGGGAAATATATAATAGCATGCATCTGTGTATAAATACATACTGTATTTTTATATATAACATATTTTTAATGTTTTTGATAAAAGTAATAATTTGAAAATTTGTGAATGACTACTCTTGATTTGTTTAAATTTCAGCAACCTTTGAGCCAAAGGTTTGCAGAACAGGTATTCCTCAGAACAGTAATATAGCATGACATGAAACACAACAAGCTGGGCCTGACAACTAAGTCCATGTTAACTTTCCACCAGAAAGCTTGGGTCAAGTTCTTACAGTCTAAGACTTGCCACTTATTTGGGCTAAATGAACTGTTCCTAACAGCTCTAATCATGATGTACAACACAGTTTTGGCCATGGCTGTTTCCTCTCTGTCAGACATCCATCCGTAGCTGCAGTTGGAGCCCATGTGCATGAGGAGATTGATTTCTTGACATTTTGTCAGTGCCACTTCTCCCTGCATGACTGCTGATCTGATTAGGAAGAGCAATTTGCCTTGGTGAAAGGCATGTGTTCCATTTCCGGCCCTTGGCAGCAAGGAGCTCGGCAGGGTTCCTGCAGCAACTGCCCGCGGCAAGTCCCCTCCTCAGCCAGAGCTTGGGAGGAGAGAGAAAGTTGTTAGAAAGAAGAAGAAAGAGAGAGAGGGAGGGAGGAAAAATCAAGTAAACAGCCTGAGAAATTAATAGAGGCTGGGAATAAGTCTCCATCCTAATTCCTTTTCTCCTTTTTTAGTGCACATCAGATTACACTAGCCTGATTTTGATATTTTCAGCACAGGATGGCACATAAATAACAAAATGTAAATGGAAGGGGAGAGAAGAGGCAAGGGATACAATGAACACCCATGCTGGGATTTTAGCAATAGCGTGAAGCGAAAGCAATGTTTTCTGAGTTTGTTATTGAGCAATATCAGTGATATCATCCCAATTTCTCTTGCTGAGTAGCTGTATAACAGCCTGCAGAAAATGGCAATAAGCCTCTAAGCAACTGCCCTGATGACAGTGATCACAAAGCCAGGAAAGTTGGCCACTTCCAGGATAACCCTCATTAATTGTTACCAAACCATCTTTGGGGTTTAACACAAGCTGTTGCAGCCAGCAGCTTATTCCATTATGTTCTGAGAATAAAAATTATCTCTGAAAAAGAAACCGAGAAGAGCAAACTGTGGAAGAGAAGGAGTGAAAGGGAAAAGGGAAACAGCAACTGAAAGAGAGAGAGGCCTTTGAATTAACTGGATTTAAAATTAAATGTTGTATTCTTTAAAATAAGTACCACAGCCATTGCCATCAAGAAAGAGAAAATTAGAGAGATGGCATACAAGTGTGATATAACTTATGTGTGTGCATCACAGACAAATACATAATTCTGATGCATAAATACAAAGCGGGAAATTTGCTACAATCATATATATTCACATGTCTAAATTCTGATTTGAATTAGTCTGGAATATCTTATCAGACAAAGCTAAGTTGTATGCCTACATTAAATGCATATCTGAGATCAAGGCTACTCAGAAAATCAACAAAAACTATCACTGCCAACAAAAGGAATCAAATCCTTAAAATTAGTAAATATTTTCATAGAAGTAACTGTGGAAGTTTCCTGTGTCATCACAAAGTAAATTGCAAACTTCTGAATGCACCTTTACCAGACAGAAAGGAGGAGAGTGGCTGCTTTGAATTTATCCTCAAAAGCCAATTCCATCGTTAGACCACGTCTCCCATCGCGATTCTCGTTAGGTATTGGCAAAACTGAACGGCATCCACAAAAGCTAAAAGCAAGGCTGAGAATACCATCTCTTCTCATTTAAAAGGAAAATATTTTTTCTTATGGTCAAGTCTGGACTGTACGCAAAAGGTGGAAGTTTTCCTACCTCACTGCCAATGCAATGAGCCTTGTAAATTCATCTTTGGCATGGCAGAGAGAGAAAGAAAACAAGGAAGAAAAAAATATTGTCATCAAGCTAAGGTCAGAACATCACAGTGTTAAGCAAGAAAAGCAAAAGCATTTGTGCAAGGCGAGCTCTAAACCAAAGGAGCTGACCCGGCTGTTCTTTACTACTGCCCCTCAGTGGCTTCTGCGACACGAGCTGCTGGTTCCAGTCCAGCTCCTACAGGACGGTCATTTGTTTCGTGGACACCAACTGCAAATAGCAGCATCTGCAGGTTTAAGAGGATGGAAAAAATATCCTGCCTCCGTCTCAGAGATAGCTTTTTTCATGATGTTTAAAGGACACGGATGAAGCAACTTAAGGAAACTTTGGCATTTCTTTATTTCATCTATAATGAAATAGTTGTAGCCTTTGATAGTTTTCACAAATGTTAAATCATCTTGAGAAGAACAATATTGATATAGCACTATATATGAAAATTAAGAGAGAGCAATTGATGAGTTACTGAAACAAGATTTCAAGTCCATACTTTGGCAGCAATGGTTGTACTGAATTAAAATAATCCTCACCCATTTAAAGACCTTCAGAATGAATGACAAATTGAAAATAAGCAATTTCATGTTGATAGCATTACAGTGCCAGACATTCTTCCAAATCAATTCCTATTTCCTCTGCAACACAAGTCTGCAATTGGTTCTGCATTTGGACCAACTCACCCTCTTCAAATGCCATTTTCCATTGAACAATACAAGTTGTGGTAGAACTGGACTGGAAACCCTGGGAAGAAGCAGTGGGATGGCTCTGCACCATCTGTAAGGGTACCCAAGGTGTAAGACTGCCACGTACTTGCCCTGGAGCCCCTCTATTTCCAAGAACAACGCTGACCGAACCAAGGATTTTAGACAGGCCTGGAAAACAAGACAGAAGTAAATCAGCTTTATTCTACTGAGGACAAATGCTGAAGAAACAGTCTTGCCTTTTAGCAACAGTAATTGTTTCTTGGAGAAGCAAGACCATATAATATCAGTATTGGTCAGGGATTTTATTTCTTTCAAAAGTACCTTTGTTAAGGGCTGAAGTTTTCCAGAGCTGAATAAATGCTCTGATTTAGCCCTTTGTCTCCTAACACACACCAGCAGATCTCCCCTGCAATGTCTTCTCTGTGGTGTTACCCATATATTATTAGTGACTTATGAAGCTGATGCATGGCAAAGAGGCTGCAATGCAACTAAACTCTGTCATGTAAGAAAGCAACATTAATAGCTAGAAATCAGAAAAAGCCCAAAAAACCAACAAGAGGAATAAGAAGTACTAAGCACTGTTACAGAGGAAAAAGCACAGCCAAACATATTTATGGCTATTACGTGGGCACATTAGTATTTCTGGGATTACATCAGATGCCTTACTACATCTACCCAAAATCAAACACAGATCATCTTCCCCTCCCTCTTCCTGCATTTTTAAGAAATCAAAATGATTAAAATTACTTCTTCACAATCTCATAAATCCCTGGAGGGACTCCAGGACTCCAAACCATGGCAAATAGAGAGCTCAGTGTATGGGATAGAAAATCAAGAATTGTCATTATTTCACCCTCTGTTGAAGATGATGTTCTGTCACACAAAGTGACTGCACCAGCTGCTCGCTTGAAAGAGTGCTTTCCCCAGGAAGTAAACACTGACTCCATATAGAGTGTTAGGATTTTGATGGAAAGACAGGATGCCAAAGAAGCTTTAGGGACATTCTTTGACATGGCTGCCCCTGTGAACCTCTGATGTTCAACCTTGGCACTGAATGTGCTCTGGTAATGAGTCAGTGATATCTTCTCACTTCCAGTTACTCACACAGATTGATCATGTTTGAAGCTCTCTCCAGATATTCCTTACACACAGCTCTCTGTTTACAGCATTTGCAAAAAGAATCTACCCGTAGCCCTCTCACTTCTCGCTTTCTACAGATTTTCATGAAGGCTGTGACAAAGGAAGTCTGCTTTAAATTGCCTTCTCTCGTGAACCCACACAGATCTCTAATGGTTACTGTTTGCAGTCAGTTCCAGTCCAGCTGAGCTGCTCATACGCGTGTTCCTGTGTTCTGCACTTCCAGCAATAGCCAGTTATGGAGTTACAGTGTAAACCACTCATCCCCCGTGGCCACTCTTCATGGAAGGCAAGGCAATTGCTTGGAACATAACAAAGAATAGGTGGGACATTACACACTGGAAGAACTTCCTGAATTCTACATAGAGCCTTCAGTCTGAGTTCTTATGCTCTGGTAGGTGAAACCACTGATCATAGGTTGTTAAATCATCAGCCAGCATAAGCTGTCAATATTTACTTGGAATGATCAGTGATTGAGGATGCAAAGCAGCTGCACAGCCAGCTGCTGTCAGCTTTCTTTTTTTTTCCACTGACTTGTGGGATCTCCACCAAAAACACTGCTGATTCTTTGGTCTTCTTACTACAAGTTGAGCAAGGAATATCACCTACAAAAATAAAATCATTACATCATTTTTTACTCTCAAACTTCTCAAAGGCAGTGCAATGGAAGAAGGGGAATGGATACGTAGTAGCGGACACTGAACATTCCCACCTGAAAGCAATGTAGCAGTTTCTGGTTTAAGGGGATAAAAAGAACTTTCTTCTTAGTTCAGCTCTGTCTTACAAGAAACAAAGTAAACCTCATGCATTGTAGATTCTATAGATTCTAGCATGACTTAAATGATAGTATAAAATAAGACAGGGTATTGCACAAGGTTTTGGTTTTGTAGTATAAACATTTTTTTGACTGTAAAAAGCCCTGGAAGTTTCTGGCCAGCTCTGTTTGTGACTCATTCCTTTCAGATAAAGTTTAGACTAAGCAAGGCAACTGAGGAGTTGTGTTTCGTTGCCGAAATGAATAACCCTCATGAACCACACTTCACCATGCTTTACCACTACCACAGCTGGGCAGTAGCAAAGAGGCATAAAGATCCCTGCAGTACTTAAGCAGACTGTGAAGATTTCTTGAGGTGAGAGGTTTCCAAGGTATTGCACATGACAGGCAGTGAATCTCCACGAGCATTTCCAGTGCTCTTCCCTCTATACCACACACCTATTGTGTGTCTCCGAGTTGATTGAGTGTTCACTTTCCCTCTTTTTTTGTTTATATACATTATCATGGCTTGGACCACCAATTTTTGCATTCAGTGATTGTAAAACTGTAGACGAAATCAGTCAGGGCCTGTGGGTGCTACTGTAATAGAAATATGTCTTAATAATTCTTTGCAGGACAGAGGCAAGTGTAGATGGTACAGGTAAAAGAAGACAGATGCTGCACACATAGCGATTCTCTTTAGTAGGTGTCATTCTGGTCAGCATATCTGAAAACAAATCAGCAAATCTGAAAAATTCACACACCTCTACTGGTCCTTTAGCTTGGAAATCTAAAAAGGAGTGTACTGTAATATCATGCCACCACAAACATAAAGTAACCCGGCTGAAGTAAATGACTTTTCAGTAGACCAAAATGACAATACTACCTAGCTACCATTGAAGGAAGGTAATATTTTTATCAGCATATAATCTCACCTCTGCATGGTGCTGGTAAATTATGGTAACAGGAGTCCTGAAAATGTAGCTTTGATGAACAAAATTCATATGTTGTTGAGACTGAAATACAACGGGTCATTTTTTCCCTGCACAGAAAGCACCTTGCATGGCCTGTAAGGCCAGCAGTGCCAAGGTTTTAACTCTTTTTGATCCCTGAAACCATTTCCTCCATTTTCCAAGCCCAAACTTTTCACCAAAACCTGGCTTGACTCCTGATTCGGGAACAGCTGCTCCCACACTATGGGCCTGCCACAACACTAGGAGTGCTAAATGACAACTAAAGAAGCAAAAAAAAAAAATTCCTAGGATGAAATAAAATAAACAAGAGTTGGGATCTTATACTGAAGTGTTTGGAGAAGGGTATGGGGGGAGAGAAAAAAAAGTGTTATGTAACAAGCTTAAAAAGGCAAAAATATGAAAAGGTCTGTGAGACTCTCAGTGAAGAAATTAAAGTGCCCTATTCTTACTAGAGCTAATAAAATTACAAAGACAGAAGATAGCAGGCTACACAGTGCTTACCAATTAGTGCTGTTTTTTCCCAAGGTGTGTAAACTAGTTGTGCTTAGAAAGTTAAATGATATTGATTCAAGCATATTACTGATAGTACCTTCATTGGCAACTGGATTTAATCCAAAATTCTACTGTACCCAAATTATTTTGTCATACTAGCTGCTCCTATAGAAATACAGATTTGTCTGCTAAAAGCAAGACGTATGGGGTCACATATCTCTCAGGATTTATAACCAGAAACATTTCATTAAAAATATCCAGATATTTTCAAATTATATTCTAATTAACAGTCAAAAAATCATAATTCAAGAGGTGTAAGGTAAGAAGTGTAGTTGCTATGAACAGTTGTAACCCACCAGAAACTATGAACACATCATTCAGAAAAAATACAACTCTTTCCGCTTGCCTGTTTTCTACGATTGAAATGTGAAACACATGATATTTAAACAAAGAAGCAGTGCTGGTGCTTGGGAAGGGGGAGGAATTTCCCTGAGCAGTTATTTCAGTTATCCATCTGTTTAATCACAGAACTGTCACTCCCTTCGAATAGCAACACATGCACAAAGTAAGGACCCTTCCCCTTCCAATTGTGTAAATGCAGAGCTCCACTGTGTACCTGCCAAATTCAGAGCAGAATCTCATTAGAAGGGTCAGATGAAGCCTCTGTTGAAGTCTATGGGAGCTTTAGCACAGGATGGGGCTGCAATTGCGATAACAGTTTAAGAGGATTCAACATTATGTTTGAATTGACAATAACAGAGTGCAGATGGAAAAGTAATTCTTCCACAAGCTGCATGTGGCTAAGACAAAGAGCTGATACATCAAGATGATGGGGGATAAGCAATGACTAACTACCATACTTATCTTAATTCAGCAAGCCTCCCTGCTTAGAGATTTGGGTTCTTTTAATCAGTGTTCATAGCGGTTTAGTCAGTTTACAATTTATACCATCTTTGCGGCTTTAAATAGTGCAAGGCAGGCATTTTGGAGGCATATTCTGACCAGCGAGAGTTGACAGGGCTGTGCAGAGCCCATCCACCCTGCCTCCAACTAGGGCATTCAACCCTCCTGCTTTCAGCAGTGCTGGATGCAGCAGAACAGCAGCCACCAGCCAGAGTGCAGCCCTTGACCAGAGAACAAAACCTTGTGGAGCAGCCAGGCTTACATCTACACCAGGGTGGGAGCAGTTATCTGAGCAGAGAAGAGCATTACACAAGTTTAACACTGTAAATGTTACACAGAAAGATGCACAGAGAATAAAACATGACCACGTGCTACCTCAGCATGTCACAGGAAACTCATGTACATAGTTTTCAAAATCCTTTTTAGACATATTGCAAAGACGCAAAATTAAATATTGAGACCAGAGCCTCAATTACATTATGGGATCAACAACATTTTTGTGGTAGATCTTTCAAAGCTAGTTTTACTCGTCTCAAAAGGATCCTTAAAAGGACTTTTTGAGTTAGCCCTGATAACTTTGGCTAACTATTCAAAGAATTGATTGCATTCCTATAGAAATGCCCCTAATAACTCTTTAGAATGAGCTGTGGCATTTTTCCACTAATTGTAGAAAAAACTAATGGGCACCTTGAGCATGTGTTATTTATCTGCATGCCAATTTTAAGGGATTTCAGTTTGGAAAAACTACAAGGGATATTTATTCTACAGCACATACTCTATGCCAGCAAAAATAAAATGCCCATTGTGAAATGGAAAAATAAAAAGGAATTTTCATCACAGGACTGTAGTGTCATTAAAGATACAAGATCCTGTACTGGCTCCCCAAAGCACAGGGGATCAACCAGAGTTCAGTTTTCCTCTCACAATTCTCAGAAGGGTGGTAGGAACAGTAAGAAATCAAGTGCCGAGCACCAGGGGAGAGAAATTAACCTAAGCAGAGAGTTCTATTAGATCCCGATTATAGTAACATATATTATCCATTTTAAAGACTGGAAAAGGAGAAATAACCACGATTACACTTTCTGCTGAGGCATTCCATTCTAACTCTGTTCTAATCTACCTCATATCAATCTTCTACTAAAGACACAGGAACCGGAATATAAAGCAAAATAAAGCATAAAATCTGAAACAAAACCTGAAATTCCAGATGCAGATGTACCTCTCCTATAACTAAAGGCTCCTGGAAAACACCGCTATTATCTCACATCTCCATTCCTCATTTTCCTTAAAGGCCTGGCCCAGTTGTTGGTTCCATTCATTCTCCTTGTGAAGAGTTTTCTTGTCATGTTTTACATTTCAAAAATGTTCCTACTCACCTGGAGTGACACCAGCCCCTTCCCAGCTTTCCCTAGACACCAGAAAGTGTCTTTCCTCCCACAATAGATGGCTGGGATATCAGTAAGGATGTGACACACCAGCTGCAGCGGCCTGTGCCACTTTCCCACAAGTCAGAGCCCCTTCCTACGCTACTAGGATGATTGAGGTCATCCACTTTCAAAATTTCCTCTCAAAATTCTTCTATACGTAATTTATATTATGTATAAATAAACGTGGAGAAGCCACAGTTAGACATGGTTATCTTTGGAAGCCTCTATCACTACCTTAATAATTGATCACAGAGTGGGGAAAGTTTTATCTAAACCTATGTACTTCCTGCGCAAACTCCAACAGTGCTAAATCAACATTTTCTAATTAAAAAAAATGTTACTGGCAAATTTATATCCAAATTTATATCCAGATTTCTTCATTATGTGACCCTCCCTTACCTCTAAGTTCTGCTAGAGCTGAATCAGTGCCAGAATCAACATAAGCGCAGCAGATGTTGGCATGAAGAGCGTTAAAAAGAAGGAGCAGGGAGAAGTTTATTGTTGTGTCCATGCCCCCTCCACAGGCTGCACACCAGCAGCACTGCAGCTGGACACCCCTGGAAATCCTCTATTTGGGAAATGCCTTCTCTAGTCAAAAAGAACCCGATTAGGATAAACAAAACAAAACATAAAAAACAATTTGAAAGAAAGACTTCAAGGAGACTGCACTGCCGTTTGATAGATGTTCGGATCCCATATTTCTTCACAGAGCTTCCTGAGTGCAGTTTCATAATGAGTGTTAACAGGCCAGCTTTAAACACTAAGGAGTACATTTGCGGTGTAATGTGTGGAGATTTGGCTGGACAATTTCCCATTAACACTAATGTGCACTGCATGGTTAAATCCCTAAACACCACACTGAAAATTTAGTTTCAAAACTGCCCATTATGTTTGGGTGTTGGATTTTTTTTAGAACAGTTGTTAGTCTATTAAACATTCATTGCTCTCACACTAGTAAGACAGAAGAATTTTCTCCTTTAATTTCAGTTTAGACAGTGAAGAGCAAGATACATTTTTGAACAACTTCACATACTAAAAGACATTTTTAAAATCAAGCTTTAGAGCTGACACTGATTAAAGTCCTCATAACTCCTCAGCTAAAGATCTACTCATAGACGCTAAAAGCTCTAGATAAATCTGTGGCATCTAAATTAGCATTTTTACACTATATGATCTAACTACAAGTTTCCTGTTCACAAAGGGCAAGACTTAACGCTTAGATAACACTAAATGTTTTTTTAACGACAGTAGGTATTATTTCTTGATGTAATCTTGATATAATCTTGATATAATCACATTTTTTGTCATTAAAGAACACAAAATGAGCATTCACATGTTTGTTTGTTCCCTAATTAGGCATTTAAAGTATTAACAAGAAAAACCTCAAGGGCTTTCACATTTGAGATATGAATGCACATGAAAAATGGATAGATTAAAATAGCAAAAACTGAAGCATCAGGCAAGATTCTGAATATAAGCAAGTTCTTAGTGACAAGCAACACGTGTCTAGTATGTGTCTAGTTTGTAAATCATGAAATCTTAAATGAAATGTAGCATAATCTAGGCATCAACCAGATAATCTACTTTTATTGGAGAAAGGCACATATTATTGGACCTGTCTTTCTGCTACTGAAATTTGTTAAGAGAAACAAGAGAGTTACAGAGGGGTAAGTTTGAGCAGGAGAGATGGTGCACAGAAATTCCTGAATGTATTTCATGGAGCAAAGTGAGATGAAATGCCCTCAACAGACAAGGGATGACTTAAAATCCATACGGTGAGGCTGCGATTCATGAGTGGACACAAGCAGATGGAGCCCACTACTTTAACAAAGATTTGAAGGTTCTTTTTAGTGACTGTGAAACGGGCTATTGCAATCACAGACAAGCATTTAATTCTTCAAAAAGCCCAATTTCTTCTTATGAGACAATAAAGCACTTCCTTTTGCAACAGCAGGTAAGCACTGAAAGCATCCTTAAAAATCTAACCCCAATGTGCTACTACATACAATAAACGCTTCCTCCCTGGTACCAGGATGTTGTAAAATGTCTAATTAGAGCTTATAATAGTGCTGACACCTCCACAGCACATAAAAGAGGACTTTTAATTTACAAAAGACAACCCTGGTTGTCTTGATTTTTACTTTTAATTAGATTGTAAGAGCTAGCTCCATGGACTGCAGATTAATATTCCATTAATTTGGCTGTTAACCACATAAGAGGTATTGGTTTAGGGTGCAAATAGATTTGTGAGGCACTTTTAAAAGCAGTATTCTAATATTTTGAATGGATTTTTAATACCCAGTTTCATGGATTATTTAATTCTCTAATGAGGTAGAAAGAAATATTAAAGACAATATTTTCAATGTCAGATAAATGACCCAGTTTAACGTAAAAAGAGGACTTTTCTATTGATTTTCCTTCCAAGGGTACCTTTAAACTGCTTAGATTTTGGAAGAGACTTTGTGATGTTTAGGTTTTATATTGGTGCAATAATTGTGCGCAGTAGGGTACTGTACCTAGCTATGAAAATCATTTAAAAATGAAATAAGAGGCATGATGAAAAATACAGAAAAGTCAGTTGTCCCAAAGGAAATAAAAATAATTTTGAAAGCAAAAGTGTTTCTGTGGCAACATGAAGTTTAATAAGTCAAAATTTGCAATACTAGTAAGCCATACCCTAATGACAAGTAAATGCACAAGTTTGAGTAAGAGGACTGGTGGAAATTATAGTCATAGAGCTGTCTCATGAAATCAGAGGAAGTGAGCAATACATGTCTGAGCACTTAATAAAAATCACCATCCAGTTCACAATGTGTAACACAAGCCCTAAAATAATGGGAAACCTCCACTGTGATACGTGAGGGACTTAGTGTGTCTTTCAGCATTAGCACTTGCCTCAATCGTCGTCTGCTTCCAACAGCTCAGAGAAGGGGGCAGCCTCAAACAGGTCCTTCTTTCTTGGGTCCCGGCACATCTGGATGAGGAGAGGAATCAGCTCCTGCCCCTTTCTAGCCCTCCTCCCAAACAGGATTGTCAAGAAATCTCTTTATCCACCCCACTGTAATGAAGATGCATGAGACAGTGAAGCTCCGGGTGAAGCTCCGCAGCCCAGGGGAAATGCAAAGAACGTGCAGGGCCTGTCAAAGGCTACCTGGAGACACGAGTTCAGACACAGAAGCAAAATGGAGGAGCAAAAGGAGGAGATGTTCAGGAGCAGAATGCCTAGGATATGGGAATTTTCAAAATATGGATGGATAATAAAAAAGCAAATTTTTCATGAACCATTTTCATTCAGAAACTTGAATGAAGCTAGAGAATATCTCAAAACTAAAATAGTCAGCTCTCCTACTGGGAAAAAAATGAACAAAAAGAATATTTCATCAGAATTACTTTTCTCTGCTTTTTGGAAACACCAACTCAAAGTCTAAAATAAACAAAAAAGGTTCTGCTGTAGCCAACCTTTACGCTCAGCGTATTGCATCCCTACAGATTCGAGGGTTCTGTGCAGCTCCTTGCTACCTGCTCTTTTCTATCCTTTCTCTAAAGTGAATCCTGACAAGTGTGGAAGAAACCACAGCATGATATTAACAGATAGAACATCACAGAATGCTGCATAGCAGGGAATCATGGCCATCCCTACCTCAGTCACAGCCAGCTCACTTGATTCCCCTGTATTCCTGCCCAGATGTACAGACATTTCAATGCATGACATAGGGTCACAGAGGTCACTATCTCCTTTGCCACATATACAGGCAGACCCGTTCAACAGTTCTCTTCAATATGGTCCAGTCCATATCAGAGGGGCTATTAAGAACTGCAAGTGACTAGCCTTATATTTAGGTGTATATATTATTGCACAGGTAAACATTTCTTATAATTGTTGTTCCAGAAGTCAAGAAAAAGTTTTGGGTTTTAATAATTTAAGAACACACTTACCTAGTCTATAAGAACTAATTGAAAATTTAGAATGTTCATAATGATCAACCATTCACTTCAATGGGGGACACTGGAAAAGAGACAAGAGACAATTAAATACAAATAAATAAAGATTACTAAAACATTCAAATAGTGATGACTGTGTTTGTGGCTACCACTAATATTGGGACATGCATCATCATCTACAAGGATGGAACAAAAGCTTATCCCTCACATATTATCCAAAAAAAAAGAGATTTTTAACAGTACTCTAGGCCTTAGCTTCATCTAGAGATACGTCTGTAGTGCTGGTCATCCTAATTTTAAAGGATATTGCCAAATTAGTGGGCTCAGAAAATAAAAATGAAAATATTCAAAGTAGAACTTTCAAATATAAAAGACTGAGAATATAAGCGTTTCCTTTGGACACGAGAAGGCTCAGGAAAACCTAAGAGAAGTATGGAAAAGTAACAAATGGTATAGAGAAAGTCTAGGGAGAATATCTGTATAAAATAGTATTTGATGATAATAGAAACAGTGAAAAATATTGAAAACACAAGCCTTTTTTCATTACATATCATGTTACAGAAGTTGTCAGCACCAAAGATTAAAAGTATATACCCAGTGCCGAGCAATAATTAATGGCAGGTCACATTTTAGAAGTTAGAAAACACAGTTCTTGAAGACCATTCTTGAAGCAGGCCATTCTGTTATGAACCAAGCAACTTTCACAGTTATATTGAAATATACAATTGGACATTTGTATTTAAGACATAAGAAGCAGCCTTAAAGTGGGACATTAAGAGATGGAATAGGTGAAGTACTTCCTCTGTTTCTGGTTTTTCAATTTACAATGTTGATTATTTCTGAATAATGGAAATGTTTATTACAAAGTTTACAGAGTGGGCAGATTCTTCTTTGGAAAGAAACAGAAGAAAGGATAAAACTATCTATTTTTCTTCCCTGAAGGTTCCAATTCCATACATATATGGTCTTAAACTGGCTACTACTACCTAGCTTTTTCTTTTAATTAAAGACAGATTGTTAAAAAAAGAGTTTCAGAAAATATCTTGTAAAAGATAGCGCTCTCATCTGCCTGGCCGTCACCTCCACAAAGCCAGGAATGTTAAGAACAGAAACCAGAGCTTGGCCTAAAAGGTCCACCTACATCAGGGAAAGCACCTGTGGGACTGCGGGATATTCCAGCCCTGACCCAACTCTAACCTGGACAAAACGGCTGCCAATGTACTTACAAGATTGAGTTCTGGGAAAGTGTCATTCAAACTCACCTGGAATAGAGTGGCGGCAAAGAGGCAATTTAAATTGAGGATCACACTTCATCTCCTTGGCCGCAGTATAATCCTGCAGGAGCCACAGGCTGCCTGGCCTTCACGGTCCTCTTCCTTCTCCGGTACCCAAAGGCACACCTTAAACCACAGTCCCAGACAGCCCCAAACCATAACCATTTTGTTTACCAAAAGCAGTGAGCTAAGTGAATTCCATGAGGTCTCTCTAGTTACATCTGAATCACTCAGCATCAAGATGCAGAAAACAGCCTTTGCTCAGTGCAGACACACAACCTGAAAGCTCTGTTTTTCTCTCTCATGCCCTTTTAGCCAGTTTGTATTATCAGTGAAGGTGTACAGGCACTGTTCACTCTAATTCCCTGACAATATTCCATGCAAGATTGGCCTTTTTTACTCTTTTCTTCTTCATGAGAATCTGAAGTTTGATTCCACATAGGAGCGATCAAGAGGGCAGAGAGCCTTGGCTCTCAGATGCCACAGCTCATCATCATATGGTCTCTGAAGAGATTTAAAATTAGTCATCATATCCAAAAAGAAACACAGAGACATTTCTTTCAGAACAACATGACAACCGCAGACAAACGGGTTTCTGCTCATCTTGAGTTTCCATGTGCTTTCACATCTCATTCAGTTTGCTATTCAGGACGCTGCTTTTTAGTAGCCAAATTCAAGGTCCTTGCAGTACATTCATGCAATACACAGATACACTTGCACTTGGTGCCTGGTGTATTTCTCTTTTGCTTTTGGTGCTGGTGATGTTTTTGTTTTGTTATCCCCTGCATGGATTTGACTCTGAAGCTCGGATAAGTTGTTGGATAAGTACTCTACTCCCTAGGCCCTTCTACAAAAAATGACTCATGTTCTCATCCACAGCAGCCACATTTATATTTTCTGAGATAGTCTATGTCTCAACTCATATGTTAGCCATGGTATGAGCTATTCACACTAGGATGCTTCTGAAAGTGCCAAAAAACTGGAGGCAATAGAGGAATTTTAAGGACCAAAAGTTGACTCAAGAATAAGTATAATGCCCTCCAAGAGTTCTCTCAATACAGGTTTGACTTTGAGAATCAAATTCTCTCTTCTTGTCTTTTTTTTTTTTTAAATTCAGACCCAACTAACTGCTTCTGTTGGGAACCCGTGTCCTAACTTTTGAAGGAGTCCCCTAAGATCCTTGGAAACTCCTAGCTTCATGATTCACCCAGTCATTATAGGAAGACAGTTTCATTATCCTTATGTTTCTCATTGCTTTGCACATGGCTCTCCATTAGAGCTGGAGAAATTACCAAACTCCTGGAGGATTTTATCTGTTTCATCTCTAGTCAGCTTGACTGAATTTTCTATAAGCAGGATGCATTAAAAGATGCATGCAGGATTACAGGAAAACAAAAAAAAAAAGGAGAAACAGAGGAGGACAAAGAGAATGGTGAGGATATTTCATATGCTGATACAAAAAAGACAGAAGTGTTGCCTTTGTTTATGGAAGCTGCAACTCCCCTCTGGGCTCATTAATGATTCACTGCACATCTCAGGATGAAAAACACACACCAGGTACACCAGCAAGCCTCTGCTCTTTGAAAACTCCCTATACGTTTTGCAGAGGCAAATCCTTGACTTTGGGGAGGCAAATCCTCCCCAATATTGACTCCCAGCTGTAAAGAGTGAGGTTCACAGGGTCCTCACCCAAAACCACAGGCTCAGGCCAGCAGACTTGACTGCAGCAAGCTTGTGCATTGCAGAGCCAAGGCAAAGCTGTTAAAGACTGGCCATAATTACCACTCCCCCAGCAGATCTGATAACTATAAGGGCAGAAACGGAAATGAGTATTTATTGTAGAAAGTTCTTTACTTTCAAGAATATTCAGACAGGCCTTTCTTCATAATTCAAATGCCCCAAATTAGAGGTGTATGCTAATACTTCTACTAGCGTCAAAAGGGTATTTGTCAAAGGCAGCAATGGGAGCTGAAATTAGTCCTTAATGATTTTGCCATTACAAGACTTCTCTATTTTGATATTGCAAATCATACCCCACAGTTAAATCAACAAAGCATTACAAAAGCAAGGGGCAGGGGCTCAGGAAGCCCTGGAATGTCACTGCTTTTGTCTACCGGAAATGAAATGCCCTTCTCTAGTTTCAGTTTCTGCTGGTGAGAGTCAGACTCTATTTCAGCACGTTCTGTTAAATCAATCACACTGTAAAATACATTAACACTACACACCCCCAAAATGTTGTTTTTCATGTAATATTAGGGTTATGATGACATGAAGCAAGGCCATTGACATATAGAGCTAATACTCTAATCTCATCTCATCTCACTGTTCTCAGAGTTATAGCCCATATGGTACTTAGACACTGCATTATATATTGCCATTTCTACCCACCTCTCACCATAGCACCAGGCACCATTCAGTGCAACACTGAACAACGTGACTAGAAACTCTCACATGCAGCTGATGCCTTCTCAAAGGGAAAGGCCTGAAGGTGAATGTTTTATATTTACTTTCTGATTTCTGCCTTAATTTTTGACTCTGCTGTTATATGGACTTCTATGGCAATTGCAAACATCAAGGAAAACATGTTCTGTTGTTCCGATAAAAATGGTGAGTCCAGGTTCAATGGATTTCTTCAGAAAAGGGACACATTTTTCAGAAAAGCTTTCAGTGCAGTTCAGATCAAGAAGTAGATGTTTTGAAATCAAGATTTCAGCTCTGCAGTCTTTGGATAAAGTGTCACTTGCATTCTGAAAGAGGGGTGTGATTAGATGGAATTTGGATGTATCTTATACACTATTGCCATCCATGACAAACAAGATAGATCTACTCAAAAGCTATGCCTTGATTTCTGAAAGCTCTGTAAAACTTGTCCAAATTAAAAAAAATAAAAATAAAATAAAAAAACAAACTTACATGAACAAATGGGGAATTTAATTAAGGCCAGAGGCTGAGAGTAGATTCTGTGCATTTTTCAGGATCAAGTGACCTGGAAAAAAGAGCAGGAAACTCTTGAGTGGATAAAAGTGTTTACAGTACAAATGAGAAAAAATAAAGTTCAAATAACAACTTTAAGTAATTAAAATTAGAAAGGAAACTTCAAAAAAGATTTTTAAAGAGAAACTCTGGAAATTATATACCTAGTGATATTTGACACTTTATTTACACAAAGACATATAATTTTTCCCTCATTTGTGCATATTTCTTCCCCTTCCCCAGCCTTGTAGCTGCTACGGTAACTTGGACATGATTACATGATTACCATTTTCTTCCACTTTTGATCATTACTATTTCCATGGCAGAGACTCCAAATGCCTATAGGATGTCCACACCGGGATGAAAAACCTGCAGGAAACAAGGGAGAATCCTGCTTCAGAGAAGCTTTAGTCAGCAAGGGTACTCACACCCTTGCTACAAACTTACCCTTCAAGAGCCAAGAGAATTGCTTCACTGAGAGTGGTTCTTGACATGACACACAGCAAAAAAAAAAAATCTGTGTAATCGCTCCATGGGAATCAGAAAGTGTAAGCATATTCCAAGACCTGTCAGTTCCATTTCTGAGACAGACAAGTACATTTCTGACATTTGGGGCCTGCTTCTTCTCCCCATGAAGTCAAAGGCAAAACCCTCATGGCTCCAGCAGACACAGGCCCACAATTACATTACAGAGCTGAGCTGCTCTAACAGCTCCTTGACACTGAGATCTTCCTCTGGAGGATGGATGTGCACGGTGGAATTGCTGCCCTTCTCCAGTTACTCGAGAAGGTAAGTTGTAAAAATCAAGAGAGACAAGCAGTAATAGGATCAAGAGCTAGTCTTCCGAGAGGGATCAAATTAAATTTTCCCAAGATTAATTTTCCTTTGTTATTCCCCCCCAAATAAATAAATAAATAAATAGATAACACAACAGCAGAACAACACAGCTTATTCTAGTGCTTAACTAATTAACAGTACTAATTAGAATTTAATGATATTGATAATTATAATCCTATCCCCACGAGTCTATGGAGGCTGACACATCAGATGGATTGTTCCCCCTCCATCCTTTACAAACTTAAATCAATATAATTTCAAACCTGACAGGGTCATTTCATGAAAAGTGATCAGAGAATCACCTTTAATTTCTGTACTAAACTGAGAAATGCAAAAGTCTTTTGAACGATGAGAGGAGAAAGAAGAATGCATCACTTTGACTAATGAAACCACTAAATGAAGCTATTTGCTGTCCCATCCAGGCATCCCTCTTTTCATGTGAAGTAGTCGCACATAAACAGCTGCATATGAACAATATCACTAGCTCTGTGAAACTACCACATGTCTATTAAAGCATATAATCATAGAATAATTTAGGTCAGAAAGGACCTTCGTAATCCAAGACTCCTTTTAAAGCAGGGCTACTTAGCCAGTTTGCTCAGGGACTTGTTTAGTTAAATATCTCCAAAGATGGAGGTTCCACACGCTGGATCCCTCTCCCAGTGTGTGGTCACCCTCATGGTGAAAAACCTTCTTCCTTATATCTAAGAGGAATTTATTTTGTGTCACTCCATCCAGGAGAAGCATCAGGCACCTTCTGCAGCAAGATCTGGTGGCAGCACCCTCCCACTGGAGTCCTGTCCTGGTTGAGGCCTCTGAAGTTTTAAGTACAGTCACTCTAGCTGAAGCTAGAGCCTGTGCCCTGTGACTTATTGACATCCCCATCGCACGGACTCAAGCAGTCCCCTGTCTCTCAGCCATGCTGTCCCCTGCTCTTTGCTGCTGCAAGGGCTACATTCAGCCTAGAAGCCCAGCGCTTACATGGCCAGCTGAATAGGTGCCTGGAACTGCCTGAGCGGTACTGCATTAACACACCAGCTGGAGGTACTTCCTAACCAAGAAGCAGCCAACAGAAGCTCTGTTAGAGGCAACAGAAGCAAGAGCTTCTGGAAGGTGACCCTGAGCAGCAGGAGAGCAGGAAGCTCCCAGCTGAAGCAGCTCTCATGATGCTCCCTGAAGCTCTCTGCTTGGAGAGGTGTCCCCAGGCCTCATGGACAAATGCTTACCTCTGCTTTACACGGCCATACTTGACCACTAAATGAAAATAAAGGAAAAACGAGTAGCTAAAAATTAACATAAGCTTGACACAGCACTAACATACATATTCAGAAAGAAGTCTGTGCTTCATGCAAAAAGGAAACATATACAACATATCCAGAGGCTCATGATAATAAGGAGAACAACTTGTAAGAACACAAAATTCCAAGAAAGCAAAATTTTGAGCATCCGGGAGGTCAGCTTTGAGAGAATAATTTTTATTGCTTTCAATGCCAAAAGCAGAAGCACAGCAGAGCTAAGTTTCATAGCAGCTTTTGTTGTTGTCATTAGCTCTGAAAAATGGCAGAAGGAACCGCACAGACACAGCTACCTAGGGAACACAAGCTTTTAATGTATCTTAGCCAACTGTCCTACCTTACTGTGATACTTTTTTCCAGTCATCGTAGGAGCTCAAAAGAAAGAATCAAATCTTGAATTCAAGTCTCCCATTTTGCAAGAAAAATTGTTAATCTGAACAAACACTGGAGGGGTGGAGACTTGTCCCTGTTTCCTGACCATCATCCTCTCCCCATTAGGAATATATCTTTCCCCATCTGTTATGTTAATTCCAGGAGGAAATCAAATGTACATTTCCACTAGTGACTAAAGCTCTGATCCTACAATTAGTTACACACATGCTTAATTTTATGCATGTGAGTCATCCCATCTACATTCCCATATGCCAGAGTCTTTGTGGGACTGGTGCCTAAAATGAAACCATCATGAATAAACCTTATTTCTAAGCTGCAGAACCGGGGTTGGAAAGTACACGGAGAACTGAGATACTAGAACATGAATCCACAGTATAACCTAGGCCAGGCACACACAAAAAAAAAGACAAGATTAGTGAATTCCTTATCTTGAAAAAAAATCAGGCAAGTTGATGTTATTAATTAAGAAGTTTCAGTCTTGTTGCCCAACAGTTAATACTTTTCCAACAAAAACATGGCAAAATGCCTCATTTTAAACTGCCAGACTTTTGGATTCAGCCATGCCTGCTTTTGGCCACTACAGCAACATAAATCTGGTTCACTCCAACCTAATATGTAAAAGTGCTAAACCTGATACTATTTTACATATACAAAATAAAAAAAACTTAAGGGACCCACGGCATTAATGAAAATCCCTAACACGTACTTACCATTTTACATTTGGAAAACACTTTACAAACATTAACTATTTAATTAGAACTAAATATAACTAATTAATACACCACTGAATTAATCATATGATGCTGCTTAATCACACCATGTGTATGATGCTTAAAATGGCTGCCACAGCTTAGTAATGAAACAATTTATTAGAACAGTGGCAACTACTAGCCCTAGAGCAGAAACGCATGCCAGAATCAGACATAGTTTATAAGAAAGTGGTAGGACCAAATTTAATAGCTGAAAATGAAATCTCTATACTTGCATTGCTGGACATGTCTATAAAGAATGGGCCCAGAATGTCACTCCACTAACACTTTTTTCACCTGTTAAAAGTCAAGTGTATTGCACAACTGCTATCCAAAAGTAAACGTGACTTACTCCTTCAAAATTCAAGGGAATTTCACACTCTAAGTAAACTGAATCCTCTACCCCCGTTTCAAAAAGTATTTTATAGAATGATTTTTCTTTGTGTACTAAAAGCAACTGTTTTAATACATATTAAAAATATCTCCTGTAAACCCAGTGCATACTCATCACACATGCTGTACATAGGGTCGCTGTCAGCAGAAAGACTGCTGGCAAGTTGTTTCTTTACAGATATTGCCATTTTCTAATTCTAAACTATCCAAGAATGGCTTACTACTTTCTCTAGAAAGCTTGTAAATACATGACTCCCAGACCATGACAACTGGGCCATGAGCTGCTCTAGCAAATGATCCTCTGTTTCTCATATCAAGCAGTTTATTTGAGAAAAAAAAACATAAAAAAGTATATATACACACACAACTTGATTATATAGAAGAAACTGTGCACATCAAAATACAAATTTAAAATTTTCAGTGCAGGATTATTTACATACCTTCTTTTCCTGATAGCAAACTTATCTGAGGGAATTCGCCTTCTGTAAATACTGGCAAAGCACTTTCAGAGCTGTTATTCCAGTGCATATTCAGTAGCTGTTGCTGGAGGTATTCTGTTCAGCTCTAATTAGCACAGTTAATAAGATCAATATTTTCAATGCTGAATGTTGCAATAACGTAAAACATGCGTAAATGCCTACACTTTACAATCCCAGACAATGCTTTTCTTGGAAAATTCTAGCCTTTAATTGAAAAAAAAAGTAGACAAAAGCATTTTTTGGTGTTTGCCTTTCTGATGAGAGGAAAAAAATTAGAACTGACACATCCATATTAATCAATTTTTTTAGAGAAAAGTTGTATCATTTTTCTAATTGCTTTTCTGAGTGCTATTTATAGATATCCAATGGCCGTTTCAGGAGAAATAAGCACTGAATTTTGAATTGTTGTCACTGCCCTTAGCGTTGATTATATCTACTTCCCTCTACCCTCACCTCCTTCAAATAAGAGAAACAGGGAAGAAAAGTGGACAAAACACAGTCTCATGCAAATGTTTAAAACTGTGGCCTTCAACACTGACGAGCAGCCACCAAAGAAAATGCAAACACTGCACTGCAAGGAGTCCCAGGAGTGCAGGAGGGGATGCAGCCTCTCTGACCTGAAAACACAAATACCCAGCCTGGGGCTTTCGGCAGCCTCCTCCAACCAGACACTAAAAGCATCTGCTTCTGCCAGAGGAGATGGCAGTGGCAAACACCTGCCTGGGAGCAGCTCCAAGGGAAGGGGAGCAAAATACACACCACTGACCTCCTGGTTCTCACATTCCTGGCCTTCATCTAATAGTACTAGCTCAAGCAAAATCCTGAGCCTAAAACATTTCTTCTTTCCTGGTATTTTTCTCTTCTTTTTAAAGAGGGAAGTTCAAATTTACACTTGGAAAGGGCTCATCTATCCATCCAGCCCACCTCTTTGAAGACAGCTTCATTAATGAACGGATAATTCACTGTGCCTCTCCCTCTACAGAAATGTCAGTCAGGAAATTGTCGCTGTAAACCACCCTAAAATAATCCCCTGCTCAGGTTGATTAATTATTTCCAAAACTATTCCTGCAGAAAAATATGATCAAATATCAAACAGATACCACATAATTAAGGAGCAAGACACAACAGGGAGTAGAATATAGGTCTAGGTGCTTTATTAAGCTTGAGGCTGAAGGCACAGGTTGTCAAAGCAGAAAGAGGAGCATTATATTGCACAGCCTGTAACGTAAAGCTGTTTCCTAGGGTAACACATCCTGCACCTGTTGAGGTTTTGCCACCCACTGTGTCCATTTGAATTGGTTTTCTTCATTTCCACGACCTTCTTTTCTACTCTACTAGCTCGACTTCCTCTCCACCTAACAGGTTAACCTAACCCATTTTCAGCATCAGAGCTAACAAGATATTTAGAAGGCAAAACCACAAAAGAGGAGCTAAATTTGGAATAACAGTTCAGGGAATGGCAAGTGGAAATGATGATGAAACGCACTAGGCAGCTCCTAGGTGGACTGTGCATGCAGTCATCTACCCAAGCTCGCAGAAAAATCTAATCTTTTAAGATGTCAATTGTAGCAGCGTGGTCAGGCTTGGTCATGGTCAGTTTTTATATCCAAATATCAAATACTAAATTGAAGAGATAGAGGATGGACTTTTAATAAGATGAGCACAAAGAGAAGCCATTTGTGCACTTATCTATCAGTGAACTTCACACATTTTCTAGCAGACAGCCTTAGAAATACAAGAGCCAGTGTATGTGTGGCTAACCCTCAGATACAAATGAGACAATATGTGAAGAGAATTGTTTCTCCACCAGAAAAGAGTTGGCAAAAATTCTAGAACAGAGGATGAGGGCAGATGGTCACTCAGAAAAACTGAAACCAAACATGCCAATAAAGATTCTCCAACGGACCAAGATGGAGTAAGTCGATACAACTTAGCTATTTTCTTGATTATCTGCTTCCAGTTCTCATTTGAAAAATGAGTCAAATTCTACTCTGCAGGAAGAATAAAATAATAAAAACAGGAGTGGTTTGATTCCTAGTCTGGATATATCATTCTGGCAAGATTAATTCTTTCTAAATGTGAAGCAGATACTAACCATCATTACCAGGAAAGGTCTTTTTTCTTCCTTTTTTTTTTCATGAAACAGAGCTATATGATGGAAAATAACACAGGCATTCTTCATTAAATACTATCACTCCACAGCATGTGCCAGGAGCCCGGGGAATTCATCAGTCACCAGTGTGTTCCAGACAACTCTTGTAAACTAGAAGTCTGTGGCCAGTCTGAGCTGTGACAGCAGGAGAATGCTGGATGATTGTAGTGAAGAATCTCAATCTGACTGTACTGAGAATAAGTTAGATTTATACTGTATCATTTCCCATTTCCATTATGTCACACGATGGATTTAAAGGCTCTTGTACTCAATTGCCTATTCTTTTTTTTCAGTCTGCCACTGGAATGAGACATCAAAAATGTAATGCCAAGGGTACTCTGTGAAAGACAGTAATACACTAAACTCCTTCATATTTCATAAGTCTATTTTCCAGACACTCCAGTATGTTCTCACAGGCTGCTGAAGCTGTAAAAGAGGAGAACAAAAGTAATTGTCTTATCGCACGAAAAACTGTTGCATGACAGACATCTTTCTCAGAGTAAACTTCATTACTAGGCATAACTTTATGACAAAAACTGCAAAACCAGGTAGCAAGAAATGATACAACCATAACACATTTCCTTTATAATTTTAATGCTATATTTGTGAGACATTTTAAAAATATATATATACTTAATACTGCTATATGTGTTCATGTATATATACAAATATTATTATAATATATTAGATATCACATACGTATGTGTACTTATACAAACACTTCCTTCCATACTAGGAAAACCAGATTTTCTTGCTGCTTTAGCTGAGGAGAGACTACATGCTGTGGTAATAGAGTTTCCTTGCAAGGGACTATGACAATGTGAGGGCAAAATAAGTCTTACTTGTTTAGGTCTAAGGTATATAATCATTCCTGTAGATAGTATCTACTATGGAGACACTGTAGTTGCAGTTGAAAGGGGAAGAGCAGTTCCCTATAATGGGTCTCACTCATCATGTTTTGCAAAGGAAGGATGTAATTTATCCTATATAGAAAAAAAGCTGATTCAACTCTATCCTCAAACTTCTGGCTGCAGAAGCTGACACCAGAATTATATCCTTACGTTTGCAAAGACATTAAAAAAAAAAGAAGTCCAGAAACCAACTGCCAGGAATTTTGTGTTTTTTTGTTTGTTTGATGGTGGTCTGTGCCTAATAAGCAGTATATCCTCCTCCCAAGCTATCCAATTAAATTGAAACAAAGAACCAAAATCCATCCACCTCCCTCCCCGCTCGCCATCCGCAAGAGAACTTTGATCTGTCACACTGGCAGTAAAATCAGCGAAACACCCGACCAAAAGCATTCCTGTCACTCCACTGCGTTACTTTAAAGCAGCTAGTTAAACTCCACTCAGGTAATCAGTTAACATTTATTGGTCTGTTTATCTCCTAGCCTCTACAGTACAGGATCTCTACAGTCAAATGCAAAAATAAAAGCCTGTAACCTAGTAAGACCAAAGCAAGCACCACAAGGAAGGAACTGTGCTAAAGGAAGGTCAAGCAGAACAGTATTGGGAGCCAAGTGGCAGCCAAAAACCTGCCACAAGGGCTTATGTTCTCCATTACACTGAATTATATCTAGAGCTGCTCTGGAATTTCTCACTTAGACTAGAGTAAATTAGGCTAGGTTTTGGATCACAGGAATTAAGTTCATTGATGACTGAGCTCAGTCACTTCACAGAGGGATATTGGCACAGTCTTTAATCAGGGAGAGCTTGGTTCTTTCTTTATACATAAACTCTAGATCTTAGGGGATACAATTTTCTGTCAGCGATTCACGGCTTGAATTTGCTTAATTTTACCCCAGCATGCATCTCATGTAATGGTCTCCCCTGCAGGCAAGACTTCTACCGAGAGTACTAGGCTATTTCAGAAAGAAACCGCTCTTATTTGCTTGAATTAGTTGGTGTGGTACTTAAATAGCAATACTCACCTAGTGAGTTCTTTAAATGCTTGTTTTCAAATGCTTTAAATGATTTTTGGTTTTGTTAAAGTTAGAGAAAGGTTAGGTGAACAAGGAACATATAAGTTTTAGAATGGACTCACATCAATCAGGTATTTAAACTAGAAGCATGTTAACTAACACACGAGGCACATTAAAAAACAGACCATCAACTGATATTTCTAAGACTACTGTTTTAGACAGGTACAGAGGCATCCACGTAAGGGAAAAATCAAAAAATAACCCAGTGAACAAAGGGACTGTGTAAATCCTCAGATGGCTTTGACATGTAAGTGTATTAGTTTTCAGATAAGCCATGGACTTTGGACATGATATCTGACAGGAGAAGGAAGAGAACTCAACAATGGAGGAGAAGAATTAGTAGTGCATTAAGCAGTTCCATTCCAGTTGATGCAATCATGCATTTTTACTGGCCACTTGGCATCAGATTAATATGAGGGGGCCATCAAACAAGCAAACTGAAAAGCTTCCATCTACAAATGTGCATGACCTTAATATAAAAGTAGAACAAAAAACAATGTTCCACATCAGTGTTTAAAAGTTACTAGAAATACATTATTTTGATGCTTAGTTTCATAGGGCTTATATATCACAACTCTTCACAAATCTGTTTCCACTACCAGAGGGATTTCATTCAAAGATCATTCATCCTTGCATTTGTCATCCCATTCCCTGGCACAGCACTTGGTCTTACAGTTATGCCAAACACTTCAAAATGCTGAAACCAACCAGAACTTAGAAACATTTGATCTTCTGCATTCCCTGAGCATCTCAAACTCTCAAGTATTTTTAGTCCTAGAGCAGCAAAAGTTTATATAGCAGATAGTCTAGATTGTATATAGAAACTGAGCAGCTGAAAGCACTGGTAGCGCTCTGGATCTGCCTCCCAACTCTCCCCTGATTACAGAGGACTCTAGTGACCAAACTACATCTTTGATGAAAGGATGATCTAATTAGCGGTACAATGCTGCAGTTCTCAAACAGATCCCTGCCAAGTTTAGCCATATTTTGAAAACAGAGATTTAAGTCCTCGAAACCTGTCCCTCCCTCATCTTAACAGTGAGAGTGACAGAGCACTGGAACAGGCTGCCCAGAGAGGCTGTGGAGTCTCCTTCTCTGGAGATCTTCAAAACCTGCTTGGACGCAGTCCTGTGCCACGTGCTCTAGGTGACCCTGCGTGTGCAGGGGGGTTGGACTAGATGATCTCTAGAGGTCCCTTCCAACCTTAACCAGTCTGTGATTCTATGATTCTATGATCTCTACATGCAGCATTCTAGCTGAAGATTTGAGATTCAATTAGGGGGCTATCCTTTATGTGGCAAAGCCCTTCATTTGGTCCTAAGTGGCCTTCAAAACTCCAAGGCGCATGTTCAAAGACCTATGAATGCAGTTCCAGCATGACTTCCATCTGGATGACATGGCACAAGAACAATTCAGGTGCCTCAAATCCCTCAGCCGTGAGGAGAACAACCCAGTTCAGACCTGGCCGATCACAAATTGGTAGGACCCATCGGATGGCCATGTTGTCCTCTGCCTGTGCAGCTGTCCTTGTCCCCTTCTCTCCTTGGCACTCAGAAACACATGGGACATGTCTGAAGATTTGCAGCCCTCAGCATACTCTGCAGCACAGCTGTTTGGGTAGAAAGACTGATTGCCTCCATTGCCAATGAAGCTGGCTTAGCAGATTATTTCCAATATTTCTATCCTGTGGTCAACATAAACTCAACTGGCTTAAGCACCTACTGCATAGCCTTGTCCACAGTCCCTGTGAAAGCAGAAGCCAGGGCTAGTATTTTCAGAATGAAGTTCTGCTTTCTCACCTTTCTTTTTACACCCATGAAAATTTGGTTATTAAGAAAGTTCTTACCTACCTTTATTCTCTGTTTCTGGTCTTCAAGTCAGCTATGTAAAACCAAACATGAAAAGAACATATGAAATTTGCTAATCAGCACTGACCTGTTGTTCTCTCTGACCCTTTCTTTGTTTTCCAGGGCTACTTCCTTGGTAGCTCTAATGACATTTAGAGCCAGAATTTTAATTAAGGTATCTAATTAGCAGTGAGGCAATTACGATTTTCACAATTACCTCATAGGTGAAGTGTATGAGTTCTACCTATGAATAGGTATATGACTGGTTTTAAAAATCCATCAAGCATGTATCTGCAGCTTTTTAGGCATCTAATGCCCTCAAAACTAAACCGACCATCAGACTCTAAATATTCTACAAAAACTTTTTTTTTTTTCATAAATGTGTATATATACAGAAGGAATGTTGTATAGCCTTTTTCAAACAAGAACCACAAACACTGAAAAAAAAAAGAAAGAAAAAAGAAAAATACAATCCTTTAAACCTCATAAAATTCCTAAGGAAATTAACTGTCCTGTAATCCTGCTGGTAGAAAAACGAGTGCCAGTTGCAAACAGTATTCCAAAGCACAGTAGCAAGAGTAATTGGCCTCCCCATCCATCCCAAGTTCTTGACCTTTTGTTCCTCATTAGGGACATAAAACATTGGGAAAACAGTTACGTTTGTCATATTTCTTGTAAAATTATACAAGTAGAAACTGAAATGGCTTGAAGTCAGTAAAGTGAATTGGAAAGGCTCCCTGTAGGGAAATGGCTAAGAGAAGAATTCTTGAAATCCCCTTTTATTCAAGCAATAGTTACGGCACATGCACTTGTGCAATGTACTTCAAAGTATTAAAATTTTAACAAAGTGAAATAATAAACAAAGCTATAAACTTTAAAGATGGTAACACATGTGTTACTATTCTGGTATTTAAACCAGAGATCTCAGAGAAAACAACAGCAGTTATACAAACATCTGATTTTAGAGACTTTCTGATCCTACTTTTCTCTTGAAAGCTCGTGATAGTGCAAATGAGCAGAACTGGCTAAAGAGCTTTCATTAACAGTTGGGACTGTGTAATTGGAGCATTTCCTTCCTATATCCTCCATACGATTATATGATATTGTGCATTCAAACTCAGGATCACAGGAAGGAGAATATCATCCCAGGAAAGTCCTGCTTCTATTTGCAAAACTCTGTAACCTTCTCATAAAATGACACTTCTATTAATTTCAAGCTATAGGACTTAAGAGTCAAATAACTCTGGGCAACATCTGACAGCATATTCCAGGCATATGTAGTCATATATGTACATTAATATGTCTATTAATGTTGCCTCAGATTAAAGGGTAAGAAAGTAATATTGATCATAATAATTTAATTAATTCAACATTTAACATTAAAATAACTGATGTGTCAACAGAGAAACACTGCATTACTTAGAAAATTTACACAAAGACATACGGTAAAGTTCTGACCTATATGATGGGCCATAAACTAGATGCATAGTAGCAGATTCTACACCCTTCCTTTTTCATTTCATAGCACTTCCTTATTTTCTTGTTTTCCTGCTCTCTTTATTCCAGTATAGAAAATGCCTGATGTCTTCTCTTACAAAAGAATTTGCATTTTAAGAAATGGGAAAAATAGGCCAAACTAAAAAAAGTAATCAGTTTTCTTTTTTAGCAGATTTATTTTCATCCATCATGTTTCCTCATAAAAACGTCCAATTTCTGTCTCCTGCCCACTGCCATGCATTAAATTGATTCAGGCAATGAATCTGCAGCACAAATTTTGTACTTAAAAACCCTGGCACATTTGAAATTTCACAAGGAAATTACGCTACAGACACATTTGTTAATTATGATTTAGGAACGGAATGAGAGAGAGAACAGAAATTATCTAATTCACTGCAACCTGTTCTCTCATTCAAGATGAGCCTACTAGTGTATTTATGGAGAACAAAGGCAGCTGAATTTTCAGTCAACATTCACCTGGGAAAACTTACCTCCATTTCTTTGAGAAGCCACAAAATTGCAAGTGTTGATCGAACAAATACAAAACGACTGAAGGACCTTTTATACTTCTTTCCAAAAACGATTTTTCAAAAAGCTTTGCTATGCAGGTGCTTAGCTAGTTTTGATAAATCTTTCAATCTATAGATGGACAAATCTTTCGAGAATACATCATTTGACATTTCAACACGTATTTATTTATATATTTATTATTTAGGTAACAGATTATTTACTTTCTGATTATGAAATTCCACTTTTGCACATCAAGAGGTTTCAGAAATAATTCAATTACTCATTTAAAATATGTTATAAAGTTGTTGTGTACAGACATTTTCAAACATAAAGCTATAAACACATAACACTCTATAGGTAACACAGCCCACATTCTTAAGTGGACAGAAAGTCTTTTGACTACAAGTAAAAACTGCCCCTTCTAACTGCTCTCATGCAGGAAGGATTCAAGGCCCTGGAAATTGTGCTTATAGACCTCCCACGTATCAATAACCTCTTGCCTAGCCTTGTAATTTTCTTCCAGGTACTCTCTACATTAAGTTACTTCATTTCAATTGCCCTTGGGAATTCTTGCTTACTAACTAATAGGAAGCTTGATGCATCGTTACTTTAACATGGTGCTGTGTGATAAAGCTATACGACTCTCTAGTAAAGAAATTACTGATGCTGGTCTTAATAGACTAATTTTCATAGTATTTGGGCAGCCTTTAGTACAGTTTTTATGCTTTAAATTTTCTTTAGAATAAGTATTTTACTGGATTTCATTCATCTTTATAAAACAAAGAGTAGCTTCAAACACAACTTACCTGCCTGCACAGAAAAACAACCAAACGAACAAACACATACACACACACACACACAGACAAGAAGCAGCTGTGAATTTGGCTTATAGCAAACAGAATAACTAACTAAATGTTCATAAAAGCAAAAACAGGTCTGAGGTCTTCAATAGCACAATTAAACAGAAGCAGCATACTAGACCTTCAGTGGGTACAAATGCTAGGTTTATTAAATTTAAATTTAATTAATTATTTAAACTTAAATTATTCAATAGGTTTCTTAAAACTTACACTTATTAAGCTAGAGTCTTTCAAAGATGCAGGGTTGTGCCTTGTTTTCATACTGCAGAGCCCTGATCAAAACCTATACCATGGCAGGAGATCCATTTTCCAGTCATTCCACAGAGTCAAGACAGGTCAGATAAAAGCCTGTGGACTGTATACAAATCTCATTCTGTATCCATTCTCATTAACTTTAAATCCCAGACTATGTAGTTTCTCTTTATTTCTATATTCTTTAAGTTCTTAATTACCACATCCAGGGAGAGGCTAATAGCCTTTTCTCCCTTCAACTGTGCATGTTGAGTGAACGGTTTAGGCCCTCCCTTAGAAAGCAATTATTTCAGCTGTCCACCACGCACCTTGATCTATTGGAATTTTACCTAACATCCACCAGCAATTTTGTGATTGACTCTTGTATATTTCTATATAAGACAGTCCGCCTAAATTTTAATGATTTTAGGCTCCTGAGTTGTTTGTACAACTGTGAAGGGTTTGATAGAGCTAACTGTAGTGGGCTAGAACATTTCTATGCTGCTAAATCTTATAACCAACCTAGATCTGGAATACAAGAATGACATGGTATTAATATACTGAACAAAGTCTGAGACTCACTTTCAGTCTCTCGTTTCTTTATAATTCTTACACCAACACGAAAATGGATGTAGAATAAATTCAGTAGCAGAGTCTGTAAAATATTTCTTCCTTATTGGCAAAAAGGAAGAACTTTGTTGGCATTAGAATAGATTTCTTCCCCAAAATACTTGTTTACAATATAATTGCTTTCTCCTGAAAACAAATAGTCATTTTAGTAGTTGAAAGTACTAGTTACCAAGTACATTAATAATGCATTTGATAGTCTGATACCATACACAGCATGCTCAAACTGGAGCCCTGCTATGCAGCGTGGTTCAGTGGACTAGAAATCCAGACTGGGTGCTAGACTGGTAGCAACTTTTCGGATAAAGCAGCTTCCTTCTCAGTTTCCTTTTGCAGACCCTGTAAGAACTGTGGTGGCAAAAACGCTTGTTTAAGTAATTGCATGAAAAAATACGACAGTGTAAGGTAGGCCCACGTGTAAAGGGTCTTATCTTGAGGCAGTGAAACCAATAAAGTGTTTTTACTGTGTTTCCGTGGGGGCGGGATTGATCTCCAAGTGCCACAAATGCATTGAATTAGATTAGTAAATTACTGTTCCCACGATTGAGCTAAAAGACAAATGGGTAGTTAAGTGAGAGCCTGGTAACAATATCACATCACAGGGTTTCCTGGTTATTTTCTTGTGGAATTCACACAGTGGAATTTCAAAGAAAAATTCTCCCCTCAGTACACACGGAAGTTTCATATAAAGTACATAAATCCTTTACAAATATAAAGGCTGTAAATCTATCTCATACCAAGGAACATAAAATCAAAATTAAAGACACCCTGTTTTGAAAGTGGTGTTAAGATAAACTCGTCTTTTCTTGACTGAGATTTTCATATAGTTCCAGCTCTCTGTATTAGCACATTTAACTAGGCAACAATTACTTTAAATACGCTTGTAAAAATTTAGTCTGTATCTTGATTAATACAGCTTATCTTGATTAATGGAGCACTGTAGCAAATCTCTGTGGGAGCATACCATGTCAATATGAAGAAGCTTTTAATACAGACCTTTGAGATTTTTCGCCATAGATGCTCATATATGTCTTAAGTCCTGTGTGATCCATTTATGTACACAGATTAAAAATAACTGTGTATCCTTTTTGTAGGCCTTTCTCATGTGTCTGTCCCTAGTGACTGCATGGAACAGTCAAGTAATTCTCAAAATGAAACACTCTACAGTCAAGATGACCTATAATGTAATAGGTTATGTGCTAAAGAAGACAGTATATAAATATTTTATAATGCAGAATACATGAAAACGTATCTTTTTTAAATTTGCTTTCTCATGCCATAGACAGAGGCATCTTCCCTGGTAAGGATAATGAGTCTGCATTGCTTATATACACACAGTTATAGATAAACATATATAATAATATATATGGTAAGGAAATGCCATGATTCCTATGTTTATAAAATTTGTCTTATAGCAAACTCATTGGTAAGAAAGCCCTTGGCCAATAAGAGCTCCGCAGTGGATAAATTGTTAATGATGGAAAGTAGGCTAACACTTTGAAATTCTGTTTGCATATGACCTTGTTTTTTTCTCTCCTTTCCTTAAACTGCTATATTACCACTTTTCTCCAAAATGCCTACGTAAACTTGAGCCCCACAGAGAAGAGAAGCCAGTGCAAAGCACTTAAATTCCTAAACAAACATCCTGGACTCAATGTAAAAATGACCTTCTTGATTCGAGAACTTTTTTGAAAATTTAACATGACACATATAAAATCTTTATTGTCAGCAGCCGAGCAGTTCAGAGCTAGCTCTGTAATCCCAGTGTGGGACCTAAAGTGCACACAGGAAGCTGGATTCAATTTTTCACTTAATTCCAGAAGTTATCCATTATCCTTCTTTACTGAGTAAAAAGGGTTACTTTTCCTTGGCAAGCTTCTTGGTATGCAGAGCTAAAATTGGGTCTCAGTCACAAAAGAGCTGTCAGTAGACATTAAATTATCTGATTACAACTGAACATGTTATTGAACAAGTCATATTTAAACTATGAATGACACAAGTCAAAATCCATTCTTAAAATAACTCTAACTGATACACATACCCCAATATAGCTTCATTGTTTTGCTACTGTCTCATACATGCAGTGTCCGGTATGAGTCATAACTGAGACTTGTGAAATAATACATACATAATATTTTATGGCTTCATAGGACATATGTCTGGAAGCAATGCAAGAAAAATAAATCCACCAAATCAGGATTCATATTATTTGAAAGACAACAATTTCAGCTCACGGGGGTTTATTCATTAGTAACAACTGCAATGAAATCTGACACAAAAAGTAGATGTTTAATACCAATAACGTAAAATGCTACCTTGCTAATGAAGATATATTGCTTCATAGATTAGTTGTGCAAGGGTGTTACATTGTTTTTGTTTCCAGTTCATTTTGCTCCAGTTACATGCACAAGCACATAGTGTTGTTGGCTGTAAGGGTCTTCTTACCGCTTACACCTTTTTCCCCCAGAGCTGGGTTCTACTGCACTTGGAACAAATTAGGCACTGGCAGAACAAAGTTAATGCCCAGCCTACAGAAAGCCAGGTCACCAATGAAATGTGGGCTTAGCAGAGGTAAGATTGCTAACCTCCCCCTCACCACCTCTATGGCTTCTTTAGCTATGCCTTCTGAAAAAAAAAATCATGTTTTTAATAATAAATAGATCCATGCTATTGTTCATGATAACTTAACAGTAATAAGCCCCAAATGACAATATAAATGTACCCAGTGCTCTCATGAACAGAGAGATATGTCAAAAGGCAATTCTTTTTTATTCAAGCAGAAATGTATATATACATGCACACACATGCCCTATACTTATAGGGCATGCAGGATTTGACCTGCATAGTTCTTCTAAGTCTTTCAACACTTTCTCATTGTGGAACACACAGAACTACCCCAAAAAAGTCAGTCACCACTGGCCAGTCTCTTCCTGTACTGACTCTCCTTAGTGCATAGAAAAAACAGCAGAATGATCTCAAAATCCACAGACATATGATGCAAGTAGCCTGTTATTACAGAGAACACAAAACTGCTCCTCAAAGGGGCTCCTTTTCAGCTGAGTGTCCATTCCCCAGCATATGACCTATTCCAGCACAAGAACGTGCAGCTCATTATGCCAGTTTTATGATAGCTAAAAATACTTATCTAAATATAGATATAGACAGGCTCAACCCAGGTTGCAGTCCTTCCAAACTCTACTGCAGCAGCAGATACCCACAGGGCAGCCAAAGGTTCCCAGGGAATGCAAACCATGACCATCCTTGTGATTAGGACTTTTGAAGGAGCTGATCCCTCGACACTACCTGTCCTCCTTATGACAAAACCACCTCTAATAACCTTGCTTATTCGATTGCTTATTCGACCTCTACTTCTCCAAGAGCAAACTGAACGAACTTAGGCACTTGGAATCAGGATAACCTTAAAGGAGCATGAAGAAAAGAGAGTTTTAATATACACATCACTTCTAAAATTGGCTTTTTGTTTTTGTTTTTTTTTTAGATTGGTTTATTGATAAAGCAATCTGGTCCTGATAAGGACCAGATGCAAAGTTCACAGCCTGATCCAACTCTGAACCTCTGAAGTTTAAGAGGTGTGCAGATTCAGGCTTTGGTTTTGTCTAACTACTAGAAGAAAATGCCAGGAGAGTTTTCTTCAATTAAGTACAGCTGTCTCTACTGCCACTGATGTCAATGAGAAATTAAGAGGTTTGTACCTTTTGAGCTGAAAAAAGAAAAAGAAAAGAAAAAAGAAAACAGTAAAAATTCGCTATGTTCAAAACTATTCTTAATATTTTTCATATTGAAATCTACAGAGAAAATTAAATGAAAGAACGGCTTTTAATTATAGTATGTTTTCTTGCATGCAGACTACTTCTAATTTTGCTGCCTGTGGGCTATCTGAAAACTAGCAGGAGGGAATATCTGACATTCCAAGTCAAAACCAAAAAATAACTAGAGCTCATTGCAAAACTGCATTGCCAAATGAACTTCAGTACCAAACTGCAGTGCATAAGTAGAGTTTCCTACTACACCACTGTGTGTGTTTCCTCTGTCTTTATTTAAAAGCACATGCATTGCTCCACAACTATGCACAGAGCTGTTCTAGAAAAATATGCTCTGCTCATTGCTCACTTTTTCTCTACAGTAGAACTCTACACTCATCAGGAACAATTTTCTCCATTTTGGCCATTTCTAGATGAATCCAAAGATTTTGTCTCTCATTCAATTTGGCAGTCACTGTCCTTCCTCCCTCCCTTGCTGCCTACCTTCACCCCTTAGGTTTCTAAGCATTTGGAAACATACTGCCTCTCCTCTCGTCCTCTCCTGGAGGTCAAAAACATCTGTCTTTCCATCTTCCTCATGATTACCCTAGTCCTTTCCTCTGAGCTCCTTCAGATTGCCATGTCTTTCTTCACATAGAGTGCCCAGAAGAGACCTTGCCAGCCTGCTCTCAACCAGATAAATTACCTTATTTGCCTTGAAAGATCCTGCTATCTACTCTTCTCGGTGCCAAAATGACAAAAGCACGAACATCATTCAGCCACAGTTAGCTGCTTTCAATCTCTACATGCAAAATATTTTCATAACTGCCACATGGTATTTCACACCACATTTTAGCACCTGATTCCTCCTACCTAAGTGTAATATCTTTGCACTTATCTATGTATTACTTCACCTCACTCAGTATCCCTGCTCTCAGATCACTTCATGTTCCCTTTGAAGCCTATCAAGACCTCCAAAGCACATTTTGGAGTACTGCAGTACTTCCTCCAAAGCTTCAAGTCATCTGTGAATTAAGTCAATACTCCATTCAATCATCAACAAAACATCGTAAATCTGACCCAGGAGCTAAATCAAAACCGTTAGAACACAGTATTTTCTTCCTCACTTAAAATTCACATACACCTTTGGATTCAAAGGTGAAAACACTGTAAATAAAACTATAGACAGGGCATTGTTTAATTTAGTTGTGAGGCAGCATTGTGCAGAAAAGCTAGCAAGCTGCTAGCAAGATGAATGCATGTTCACCTCATACTAATTAGTACTTTAGTACTAATGCACTTTTCTACTAATATAGAATAGGCTTTCACAGAGATATGAATAATATTAATAGAAATAATCTTTTTGTTTAAAACAAAGACATTTTAGAGGAAATCAATACAGAAAAAGTCATGGTTTCTGAAATATTTGAGTGAATGTGCATCGTGCTTAGTGCAACATACAACTTCAGTGTTAGACTAAATTTCAACAAGGATGGAGTTTGAGCGTGGCTCTTCTGTCCAACTCTACACAGAAATGTCTGCTTAAAAAAACTTCCCTGAATCCCACTGATGAAGCAGCAGCTGTCAGCCTTAATTGTCCATCCCAGTTATTAGTCTATTAACATGAAGGCAAAATGTTTACATTAACATCTATCTCCTTTTTATTACATGACAAGGGAAACCATAATGACTTATTTCAAACATGTCAATAATATATTAACTTAAATCCATAAGTCAGTCTCCAGAAAGACAGTAAAAGCCCTCGCAAGATTAGTTATACCATACCAGCTAGTTCTTTAGGATCTGCTTTAAATATTTATGCAGTTTATTAACTGCCATTCTGTCTTTACTACTTTATTCTTAAGATGTTGAGACCTTTTCCTCTGAACAATAAAGAGCTGTCTAAAAATATTTAGCATTCCAGAAGAAGGCATTTTTTTAAATATCGTAACATCAAATCATCATGTTCAAAAAACAGAATAAATGAACAACTCTTTTAAAAATGTTTGAAATATTTTCCTCAGAAAATGTGTAAATTTTTTCCTCAGACATTTTCTTTGACATAGGTGCAGGCCCAACACATGATCTGGTCCAACACATAAAAAAGAGAAAGCTTTGACAGAAACTAAAAATTCCTAAAAAAAATAAAAAATCCATATAGACCTACAGTAGAAATATAATTATTGGCTCATTCAGTAGGATGAATAAAAGTTGTAATCGTGTTCCTTGCTAAGAATCCCCATCTCCTCTTAGCTCTCACGCAGTCCCTTAGAGATCAAGGTATGTAAAATTCCACATAGGCAGAATTTCCAAACCAGTAGGCTTTTATTTTTCTCTGAAAACATCCCTAATATAGAAGAGTCTTGTAAAATATATTTCTTAGAAAAATAGCCCAGAAGAATGCAGTATCATTGGCAGATAAGCCATTACTACAGTAGAATTAGCATTATAAGAATTGTAATATAAGCATATTCTTTAAATAAGAATAAAAATCTATCTGGAACACACCATTCCATGCGCATTCTAGTTTGCGGGATTTGGGGCCTCCCATTAATTTGTCCCTATCAACCAGTGTAAAAGTATTCTCTTATCCCTTACTTCCAGAGAGATTCATTACACCTACAATACACATAGTTATCATCTGTTACTTTTTAGCTATCATACTTTAAGCTCAGAATATTTACATTTGCAATAGCGATGATACTTAAATGAGAATTAGCAGTGGGAAAATACTTGAAGCTCTGATCTCTTCCCTTTTAAACATTTCAGAAAATTAATTATTTTCCTTGGTATCAATGGGGCATTAAATCTGTAACTAATTCCATATGTGTGAAAGTGGTAAGGATTATAAGTGTATAAGATTGTTGTAGAATAAATGAAAACCATAGCAAATTGTGCAAGGTGGCTGAAGTAAGCCACTCTAGGCAATCAGGATATGAAAATTAAATCAATTTATGGGAGGACAAGCCATGCTCACCCTCTAAATTTTAATTATTTCTAGTATACTGGTTTCTGAATCATTCAACCCACCTTGTTCATGAAATTATACACAGACGCACATATACATCTATACCTGTATAAGGACGGTTCTTGACTCAAAGGACAAATACATTAAGTGAATCCTTTTTCTTAATTTATGGAATACAAAAATCCCTGCTTGTAAGGTCAACAGTCACTCTGCTAAGCACATATCCAGTGAGAAGAGGGATTTGTATAGGTATTCCTAACTAAACATGAATATATTAGGTCCAAATCTAGAGTTATTCCAGCCAGATCATGTTGCTCTTGTCTGATTTTCTCCATAATAAAAGTGAAATAATTAAACCTAAATAATTGGTTAGTTCACTATTAACTTTTATTTATCTTGTTAAAAAGACTGTCATGATAGAAGAAATAAAGTAAGGGAGAAAATGCCCCCATGTTTAATATACCTCCCTGTTTACACCTTTTTCTATGATCAGCAGAACTAGGTTTGATACCCACTGTCCCCCATTTGACCTTCACTTGCAAAATCTGGAATTCATAATTTAAATTCATTTGGACTAGCTGTTGTCTTTGCAAAGGCAAATACGGGATATGCGACTGGAAAACTTTGAATGGTTAATCTTCTGTGTAGCCTACCACACTATGTACCGCCAACAGGGGTGAAGATGCCAAGACCTGCCTTCTCCCCGGGTCCCTTTCTCTGTGCCCGGAGTTGTACAGTCCCCGAGGGCTCTGCTACCGCTGTGCAGAGTGCTGAGGTTTCTACCCAACACAGCACAGCCAGCCAGGCCTTCCCTTTGCCCCTCTTGCCTCTCTGGGGTAATTGTACTCTCCAGGATGGATCCACAATGGAATGATACCCGCGAAGACCTACCAAAACCCACGGACACAGGCCGAGCAGCTAACTTCTGTCTTTAACCAAACACGGGGAAAAAAAGCAGATTTTCAGTCCATGGTGCAGCGAGGCTGATGGGGCAGGCATCTCCTCAGAGCAGTCTGACTAACTTTGCTAGCTGTCTTCTGGCAGGCCGCAGCTCTGTGAATCAAGTAAGGGAGGAAGGCTCATAAAAATGAGTAAACAAACATAAAAGGCTGGCCCTGAGCACTATTGTATTTCAGAGCGGGCTCAGTGCTCTTGTTAAAGGGCTGCTACAGACATATACAAAGAATCATATGAATAATGCTGGAGCCATCTACCTACAGCACAGAAATGTGATCTCTTCTGTTCAAATGTGTTTGAAATTTGTTAGAGCTGGAAAATAGATTATTCTTTCCTTAAAAGGGCATCATTCTCATGCCTACTGCCTTTTGCTTCAATACAGGGCTGGGATAGGAAAAAAAGCTAAAAACCTATTCAGTCCTTGCTGACTTAATAGTTTTAACATATTCTTTTCTGATGAAGATGAAAAACTTAGACTTGTAAAAACTGATCCCAAAAAGAAAAGAAAAGCTTTAACCAACAAGGGGGAAAGGAAAGTATGGGAGGCAGCTTAATGCCTCCACATCAGTTAGCAATACAAAAATCTGAGTCTTTAACTCATTAATTTGAAAGGGCTTGGCTCCAGCTCTTTATTTTGGCTTTTCATTTTTGTTTGTTTGTTTTTCCACTCCCAAAGGAAATCTGGACTGTAGATGATTACTTTGAAAACAAAGCAGTACACAACTCTGGCACAGAGATTCTCTTCAAAAGAGATCATTTGAGGAATAAAACATGCTTTACATTAGCGATCAGTGACAGGCCTCAGGGCTTGGTGACACAGTCCCACATTAATTATTTGCTAAAGGAACAGGATTGTGTGCGTTATAACATGAGGATAAATATTAGGCTAAGTAGGTTAAAGAGGTTAGACTAAAAGAAAACCCTTTTTGACATCAATAGTGGGAAATTTGGCAAGGTTAAACACAAAGTTGAGATTAATACACATATACACACAAAATCCTTTTCTAACTAGTATGAATCTCTGGCTATGGATCTGTTCACGGTAGTGCGGTAAAGATAAGGCATTGTTAATGTCCAAAGCTAAATAGGAGTTTTTTAATGTATTGAGGATTTGTGCATTTGAAGAAGCAACACTAGCTGTGTTAGAGCACACTGAGTTGTGCCATGTTTTCCTGCAGCTACAAACCAATTTCAAGCTAATCCCCACAGGGATTGGACCTGAACTAGTGAACCGGTGCTGATCAAACAGGATCTTTATAGACCATGAACATTTCATTCAACCAGTTGTAGATGTCTGATCATTTAGAAAATGTTCAATACGCTGTAAGCTAGAACTACGTTACGTAGAAGGGCTCTCGTGGGACACACTGAATGATCCTGCTGGAGTGCTCTGCTAACAAGCCACACATTGGGTGAGTGACTACAGCAAACTTGGTTCATCACAAGAAGTAGCAGGATTTCAATAGCACTTTGTGATCCAGATGGAGAAATCAGACCATTTTCCCTTTAGTTACCGTATCAGCCTCTGACAACCAAGGCCTTAATTATGTTATCACCTGCTGTAGTGTGCCTGGCTAGCCAGAACTGTCTTACATTATGGTTTAGTCTTAATAAATACATCACAGTTTTACAAGGGGAAAATAGGTTTTTCTGAGATCGGGAGTTCTGCTTTTTCAGCAGAATGGAAATTAGTCTGAGCAGGCTTGCCAGAGGCCTGCTCTTATTGTGTCTCCTGGAAATGCCTCAGCTAGAAAAAGTTCTTTCACTGTTTAAAATACAATCTCCCATTAAAACCTGCCTTTGTAAATGGCATGAATTTATGCTGAAAAACAGCTGAAAATAATCATTTCTCCTGTGGACTAAGAAAAAATAATTGCAGAGTGGGCTGGGAGGAGACAGAACCCATGTCACTATCAGCAGCTTGACAAAACTATAAAATCCAAGTGCCAGTAAAGACGCCTCACACTGTTTTAACTGTTTTGTTTGCTGAGGTCTTCAGTCCTATTCCAGACTTTCTGTCCTCCACTGTCCCAGAGTGAAGCAGTCCTACCTTGCACAACCTCTGGGCAGCTCTAAATCTTGCCCCTGCACTCTGTGGGGCTTAAGGGGTGCCTCAAGGAAGTTTGCCAGAGAATGGAAACACAAAATGCTTAAAATCTTACCTCGGGAGGAAAAATCACATCCTAGAAGATTGCCCATACAACAGACAACAAACATCAAACAGCTACAAAGCTTCCTCTTCAATTAGCAGCTGTTTTGCGATATCTCCTGGAAAAGCAGGATACAGAGAGATGTCCATGTAACCGAACAATTCTGCCCAAAAATAAAAGGGGGAGAGATTGTCAGACACAAAACAAGGAAGTTCTGAGTGCAAGAGCTGGGTATCAAACAGGTATCAGAAAGTCTTGCAGAAAGAGGGGATTAAAAACATCGTTGTTAAGATCACATATAATTAATGTTTCTGATGCATGTTTAGATCAGTAACCAAGCTTCCAGAACTCAATTTGATCTAATGTTCTCAGGTACACATTACGTGAGATAAGTCTTACACACAACATACACGTCCCTCTAAAAAATGTTACCTGGGGCCAAAGGCAACTCTGCAGAAAATAACAACAACAACAACAATAATAAAGTCCAGTAAAATGTAACTACCTCTCCCACTGAATTTTTTCTTCTGTCAGACTCAGAAAACATTCAGGAGCATGGGCAAAACTGAACCTTCCATGACTGAAGAGAGGGCATGCTCTGACTTCTATGGATTTTTCAGAATTAGCTAATAGGTTCAAGGAAAAATTAATACAGCGTTTCAAACACTCCAGGTGACCTGTGCCAAATGCAGCAGCTGGTGTTAATAGAGTAAATTACATGATTATATTAAAGATGAATAGCATAGCTTTACAAAATAAATTTCTAAAACTGTTTAGAATTCAAATCAGCTACAGCAGGAGTGGACTTAACAGATATGAATGAATGAGGTTTCAAAGTGCAGAAAGGAAAAATCAGTCTCTATTTACCGGCCCACCATGACCATGGTGCAGAATTGTACTGTGAACCTAGCACAAAGCTGATGACATTTTCTTGGGGCTTTCGAAGAGAACTCCCTACACGGTAATATTTTACGCTCCTACTGACATGTTGTCAGCTGGAAAAAGAGTATATTGAGATCAAGATATAGGTATAGTTGATCTCACTGGAAACCATAATTTTGTCCTATAAAAAAACCTTGGTGCTCTTGCTCTCTGGTAGAGAGAAAATAAAACCTTTCAGTCTGGAGGAGGGGGGCGAAGAGGTGAGCAGGTTTTCTCAGAATTGGCAGTCACACAGTGCTCACATTTGCCAGGGATAGGTTTTTTTCCCCAAAATAAGTGCCTGAAGCTGCATCTCCCTCTCCCTGTGGGAATGCTTTAATCTGTGCTACTGGCTATTTTGAGCACTAGTCTCTCTTCCGCTCCAGAGAATATCTAACCTTGGCCCAAAACGCCAATATGTTTTTTACGAAATATTCAGATGTTGATGGGAGAGGGGAAAAAACTTCCTGGCAAATTTTTCAATGAGTTCTCATTACGGTTCTGCAACCTTTCCACAATGAAGTATTTGCTTTGACAGTAATAGGATTGCCAGCATCATTAAAGGTTGCAGAAACTCTCCCTTGGCAGGTGCAGTAAATGAAGAAAATTATTTTCAGAGTATTTGGTTTATAACAGACGGGCTTAATTATAGTTCCAATGAGGCTGAGCTGCACAGATCACGGTGATCAGCATCAGCTGGCATCAGCTCTAGAAAACATAATGTGGGACATTTGAGAGGTACTGAAAGGAGCACTGTGGGCCACTCCATAACAACACATGGAAGCAGCTTTCACAGGTAGTCTCTGAGGAGGAGAGAGGAGGCAGCATTTCATCATGTCCAGCCCCTGCCTAGGGGCACCTGGAAGGCAACGGCACTATGGAGAGCTCGCAGGGCGTCGTGCAGCGCAGACCGACGCGGCCTCGCACGCAGCATCGCACGGTCAGCAACCGTTATCGCCGCTCCAAACCTAAAACTATGGGGATCAAAGCCAAAAGCAGGGGAGGCTGCTCAACGGGATGAACATGGCTGAGAAAAAGAGAAAAGAAATTAGGCTTTAGGCAACAGAAAACAATACTGCTCATTTGTTCTAAATCCAACAGAAGGGTGAATTTGGAGTGAATTACTTTTAACCTCTCAGTTTGAAACATTGGGGTTTTTCTAAACCTACAGAATATAACACTTAACCGAGACAGCCTATTCAATGTCCTGATTCTGTGAAGTCTTCCTCTCACTATCAGTCCTATTAAAATCAACAGTAATTCAATTGAGTGATGATGGATGATTCAGGGAATCACAGCTGGACCAAGCCCTTAAAGGAAAGTTTGTCTAAAGCTAGTGACTAGCAGAGATTGTTCTTTATTTAAGAAAGGATTTTCACTTATGCATTTGGCCACAGCCCAAACGAAAAAATTCCATCTTGAACATCCTTTTTTTTTTTTTTTCTTTTTCTTTTTGAGCAGGTTGTTTATTCAGGTATGCATTAGATTTGAAACACTGCCAGTATCTGAAGATGGTTATAAACTCTGTTAAGTCCAGCTGTAAAGAATAAATAGCGATTAACTGTATTGAATATAAGTCAGCATTTGTACTTGCAAAACTAGGTCAATCTGCCACTGGACTCAATCACAAAGGAGCCAGCCCAGCACCAATTCTTGCACTGAATTCTCTATTGTTTCAAGCACTTTCTGTTTGCATAAGAAAATGCTGAGCCACAGAGACACACACTGAGGATCTAGGCAGCCTGGTGAGGTACTGATAAGAAATACACTGGGGAAGACTCCAATCCAGCCCACAGAACAGCTTCAGAGCTCATCCACCACAACCCCTGGGGACTAGAATACCCCACATCGCTTATTCTGAACATCTAATACATAATGATGGTCTTTAGGCCAGGCATTTTCTTCTGTTCCCCTTCATAAGGTCAGCTAGCAGCTGTGGAGGTGTCTCTCACAGGAAATTTGCCTGGAGAAGAACTAATTCAACAGAGAGGAGCATGGATGCGTCCTACCTGTTTCTCACATATTCTCCTTTGAGCTTACCTTTGAAAACATGCCACTTAGCTATTCCTCTACGTAGGGGTAAGTGCCAAAACAGCATTTCCTGCCCTTTCCCTGCCTGTGCCACACAGGCAATGCTGTCAGCAGAGCACACACCAGTTTTACATGAGTTAAAGGAAATCTAAGAGAGGACTTGTGGAAGCAACTAACAATTAATAATGATGCCAGTAATTAAGGTAGCAATGCAGCCCACAGTAACAAACTGAGCATTTTGCATCAGATAGGTAGAATCCAACATAAGCTTTAAAAGCTTTAACTATTTGATATTGGGATTCCAATCACTGCCCCACTGGTTGCAGTGTCTGTCCATGTCAAGGAGACCACACCTGGAGCAGATCTTTCTAACCTAAATCTCTTTCTGAGAAGAAAGAGATTGGGCAAGACTAGACTCCCTTTCTGGTTTCTTTTATTTGTGGTGACCCTTGCAGTTCAGCAGAACAAACCTCTGGTGGTGCAGTATGCAGTGATTTTCCCATCCCTAGATGCAGTCTATTTTCAATTAGAGCAGCCTGATACTTTTAACAAGCACAATAGCCTGATTGAAAAGTTCTTGAAACCAGAGCTCTAATTTAATTTTAGTGGATCAGGTGATTAAAGGAAATTATTCAGCACAGGCAACATTGGATTAAAAGCAAAACAAGTTTCCTGAAAATGGCTTTCTCTTCTTTGACCCCCTTCCATTTTTTACTCCATCTGCTTCTGATGACTTAATTTCTGCCTCTCAAGATCTGGAGAGATTGGTATTCACTGAAAGAATCCATTCTAGTTCAAGATTCTAAGACCTAATACTATGGTACAAAAATATAGACAAATTGAATTCACATTGGTAATGGCAATTACACAATTGAATTGTTTTATATTTATAGAAGCAGGCTCCACAAAGTCCCAGCTGCAGCAATACTGACAGCAGCCACAGCGGCCTTCGTACCTCACTGCGAGCTGCCCTCCCCGTGGCAGCTCCGAGGCCCGCGCTGCCTGCGGGTTAGGACAGGCACCTGTTCCCAAAGGACACACAAGAATAACGCACAATTCAGGAAGTGCCTTTATGCAGCTACATTGTTAGTTTTCCTATTTGCAGCACAAATTACTATCACACTGAAGGATCACTAGAAAAACAATAATATTTAAACATGCTCACAAGAGATTCACTTCCACTTGAGAATTTTGATCACTAGGCACACTCACACTGTACTCCACAGAACAGCTACATCTTCAACATTTCTCTCCTACTTCTTCATTTCCACCTCATTTAACTGGGGAAAAGTCGCACCATATACTAATAGCCTATTTCTAGTAGCATTGTTGCTATAGCACTCACAGCGTAAAAATACCACCTGCTACATCTACATCAGGAACCTGGGGGTCCTGCACAGACTAATCCCGACAGAAAAGAAGCCCAGATCATACTGGAATCTTAGTACCCCCTCATTAGAGTAACTGGACAATCAGGAGACAGGATCCTGAACTTACATGCTGTCATTTATCCTGGATTCTTGTATTACCTTCCAAATAAGACAGAAAAAAAGATGGAGAATATGCATTTAACAGCATGCATGTGCATTATCATGCAGCAGCTACCGGGTGCTCTGTCAAATATCTTATGATCCCCACCCAGAGCCTCTAAGAAAATAGTGAAAAGAAAGGAGAAAGTGTCCTTTTGCCTTTGAAGCATATTATTTCTTACTCAACAGCTATGACTGGTTTGTGTATCACTCTTTGTATGCCTTTCCAAGCCAGAGCTTGGATGAGCTGTTTCTTTCATACTGTACATAACAGCAGCCAGATACAAGCAACAGCAAGTGCAAGCAGGTGCACTGTTCCTGCTCCTGCATGCACTTCAGGGTTTCCTTCAGTTGCGCTCTGCTGTTCCCATAAGAAACAGCCACATTCAGTAGTTCTAGACTGTAATATTCTCATGACTTCTGGTCTTCCTAATTATATTCAGCGCTCCCTATTCCCATTTAATGAATCATTTTGGATAGGCTAAGCCTTCAGACTCGCATAGATTTTAATGGAAACATACAGAGCAGGTAAAGTTTCTAGTTCAGCATGTGTGTTTTACTGAACTGAGGCTACTTTTCAAACAGAAATCTCTTCATCAAACCTAACTTCACATTTTTTTGCACTGCAAACCCCAAACCATCTCTTGCTCCCAGCACAACTAGTGTGCATTATCACTTATGCTGTAAAATCAACACCTCCACCTTATCAAATGATATTGTTTTTAAAAGAAATGTGACAATCTGTATCTATGTTCAAAGGCAACATCCAAGTGTTTCAGTTAGGTTAATGGATTCATATTTTTCCTTCCCATTTATAATAGGAAGACCCGAAGCTTATACACATTTCAGACTGAGAAAAGTACCTTTTCCAAACCTATCTTTAGCATTTTGCCTGTCTGTCTCTTGAAAACAGAATGCAGACCTGTCTGGGTTTCTCTCTCTCTCTCCATCGTTTCGACTGAAGCCTCCAGGAACGTGTGGGAGTTTTTTCTTTTTTAAAAATGCTAGGTTACCATTTCTCCAAATGGGAAATGAAACAAAATCTCAGTCCCAATCCTGTATATACTGGGTAATTGCTGGGGACTTGGTCATTCTAGACAATTTAAAAGATCCTGAGGAGAGTCAGCATCTTATCAGGCTGCACTGTCTGACATTGTAAATAATTGTTTAAACTTGAATGTGACTTTAAATTGCCCAAAAGAGACAACAAGATTTTGTTTGTTTGTTTGTTTCACAAACAGAAGATCAGAACATTATCAGAAAATAAACCTTATTCTTACTTGCTTTTGAAAGAGGCACTAAAATGGAGAAAGATGAATACATATTGGAATAATTTAGCATGGCCATTCAGATGTAATTTCTATAAGGAAGAAAATACAAATAGCTGAACTTTAAGGACAGAAAAGTGCCTTGAAGTATAAATAAGAATTTGCATTTACATTCTTCTCATACTCTGGAGGAATGCTTGCTCTTTAGAGCATAATCAGAAGACAAAGCAAAAAGCCAATCATTTCTGTAACCAATCGGGAAATTAGAGGGTACACTTTCTCCTTCATCCAAGGGTCATTATTACTAATTTCTGCCCTCATTCTTCACCAGCCCTAACAAACTATAAGAAAACGGATAATTATTTGTTGTCACAAGGTGGGTTGGGAGAGAAAAAAAAAGCCACAACTTTTACCTTTAGTCAGAAATGTACTATTTTAAAGGGACTGTTTATTTCCTATGTTTTCTGCCTTCAAAGACAGTAGTATACAGGTAAGGGGACATAGCTTAGAGAATCACTGTATTTTAGCCTTTGGTTTCCAGAAGAGTTTATTCATTTAAACCTTTATTATTATTATTAAATTTAAAATTAATAATGATTTTAATAGATTGGGACATTTAAAAAGCATTTAAGTCTATCTCACTTCAATTAAGCTTTCATGTTTAATTGAGGAGAAATTAACAGGTAACTGAGAATAAACCAGAATGCATTTTCCAAAAGTGAGCGAGTAGTAGCTACTATGATCTCTATTAAAAAGTAAGTATTAACAAAGGAGAAAGGTGCTAGACAGAGAGCAATGAAAGACACAACCTCGTATTTATTTTTCCTCTATCACAACCAGTATAAACAGCATGGGTATGAATCATCACGTTAACATCCCAAAGGAGTTTTATTCTGCCTATCAGTTTGACTTTGAGCATGAAACACCAAGTTTCTTGTTTCTTCAAATCTTTCTCCTGACACAATGGAAAACAGTATCAACCAGATAAGCTGCCATCTCAGTGAGTTCACCAGATCTTATTTCACAACAGACTTCCTGCAGGACTACAGGAAAGCATTTCAGGCCAAAACTTTAAAGGCTCTGTCACTGGAAATTAGGCATCTATCCAGTTTTGAAGATGTGAGCCTTTATCCTTTTGCTTCATAACAGTATTTACCCTTGGGTTTTAACAGCATTAAAACCATGAAAAGCTCGGACAATATGTTAACATAGGCATAGAAGAATATAAGATTTCAAAGCTTTGACTGTTAAATCTGTCTCATGAAGATCAGCTGGGATCTTGCTGCTGCAATGGGCTGGCTGTTGTGTCATATCGTGAGGGCTCTGTTTTACTACAGAGCCTTGGGAATTATGTATGGATTACGCCACAGCACCTTCATCCTACTTGCAGGCAGAAACTCAAGCTGCTGTTTAGCCACTAGAATTGACCAGAGCCTGGGAACAACCAAGAGTCAGGTAGTGACGGGAATGCTCTGCATCGGCCAGTGTGTGTGTGTGTGTGTGTGTGTGTGTGTGTGTCTGTGTCTGTGCGGGCTCCTGTTCTTCCCATCGCAGCCCCATGGGAAGGAGCCTCTCCCAGCCCTGACACCCCATTCGCAAAGCGCACGTGGGCTGCTCAGGATCCCCTTGCAGGTCACAAGTGCTGAATAATACACAACAAGATCACCTCCCCAATACACAAAACAGGGTATAACTACATAAAGTGACCACAGATGACTGTAATATTATCTGGCCTAGGCACATAGGCTAGGCCAAACCATGCGAAGATTATGTATATGGCAGAAAATAATGATATGTAAACCAAGACAACAAATTCTTCTTGGAAAATGTTATTAATCTTGAGAAATTTTCCTTTCTTCTACTAATAATGCTTATTTGAGAGTCAGGAGGAAGTGCTGCTTATTCACATAAAATGTTATAGCTCAATATAATTAAGCATTTCAAAATTCCACCCTAAACACCAGGGAAAGGAAAGTTATTGTTTCTGTAGCAATCATGCCTTAAATTCTACCTACATTGTATTCGAGTATAGTAAAGTTTCATATGGATTTTTTTTTCAAACTCTCAGCTGGTTTTCAATCAAATAGTGAAAAAGAGAATTTCTCAGAAGGCAGAGTTGATCATAAAAAGGTTTTGCACTGGCAAGAAACTCCAATATTTCAGAAATATCCCATTTCATCCTACCCTGGGATAAAAATGAAATGATTCAAAGCTATTCCTGACAACACTTTCCTGAGTACCAAGTGATTTGGTATTCATAAAAGCAAGTGCTGAATCCTTGTTTGAATACTTAGATCTCTCATAAGCTCCACAACTAACTGGTTATAGAATTAGCTTCTCTAATTATTTCTATAAATTGAAAAAGCTCCAGCAAAAAATACTGTCCCTCCTTCAATAATCTACTGGTTTAGATGTCAAGGGTCATATTTTCTAGGCTAAAAAGGGATGTGAAAGCACATCTTGTAAAATAGCATCTGGAAGAACAGGCTTACCTGTTCTTATTCTAGAGCAATCCTATTAAGTTTTACTCTTTTTTCATTAATTTTGGACCTGGGAAATGTCTTCTACAAAGCATTTTGTCCCACAAAGGGCATTCCTTTATAAACTTGCACTTTCTGTTAACTCAGTATTTTTTAAAGAAAAACTTACGGGGAAGAAAATAGACTAAAATCATTAATTTCCTTAAAATCTGTTTGCAATATGAACAGTCTATATTACCCTTTCCGTTGCTCTTCTAGAAGTCATTAACAGAAGTATCATTGCTGCACTGTTTAGGGAAGAGCTCTTATTCATATGCATGGGCATTCAGGCATGAACACTATTCATATAGTCTATACATCCACTCCAGAGAGCAAGTCTGAAAACATTTCATTATATATTACACATGCAATTAGTTGGTGAGAATATGATAAGACAAAATTGAACATAGCCAGCCAATAAATCTTAGTTTCTACGAGTCAGAAAGAACAGTTAAGCGTTTTGCTTTGGACCGTCAATGACAACATAATCCTTCTCGTCCCCCAATTAACGTGCCTCTCATTCTGTCTCCTCACTTCCCCTGTAATTTTTCTGAGCCATTGAAAGTCCACAATTTTAATTTCCTCTTCAAATCCCGCAGAAGGCAGAAACCCCATCATTTTATTCTAGTGCCTTTATTCTAGTAACTAGTAAATTACCCCACCATTCAACTTTAGAGTTCAAGGCAGCAGTAGCTAAAAAGCGTGATGACACATTGCAAACACATTGACAAGTTCGAATGGCAGACATGTAAAAATTATTATTTCACTTATAGATGAGGAAACAAAAGAAGCAGCTCTGACATTTGACCATTTCTGATTATCAGCAACTGCCTCCCGGCTTTATCATTGCCTTCCATTCTTCCCAGGACTTCTTACTTTCCACCTGTATCTTTGCACGATGCAATGGAAGAGTTCCAAAACACTTAGGATGTTAAGTGACAGCCATTATCCAGCAAAGCCCTGGATCACTACAAACACACACTCTGACTTATGTCAGCAGAACTTTCCTACTGAAGAAGCACAAGTGGTTTAAAAGGAGGAACTTCTTTAAACTGCCTTGTAAATACATTGTAATCTAGAGTGTAGCTCCCTCAGGCTGGTGAATGCACTTCAAGAGGCCCTGTCCTTTGCTAACATAGGGCCTTGACCAAAGAGATGTAAGAAAGCTTCATGTAATTGATTTCACAGGGGGTTGGATCAGAAGATCACTGCAAGTCCAAATTTGCAACAGCTCTTAAAAAGGAACTGAAATAGTCTGTCTTATCCCACCGTATCAAAAATAATTGGGATGTCACCAAAAAAAAGAGTGGAAGGATCCATGCTAGCCAAAAAAAAAAAAAAAAGAAAAGAAAAAAAGAGAGAGAGAGAGAGAGAAATGAATAACCTGTCCTTCCAGAAAATGCAGTTTACAGGGAGAACTACCAGGATGTTGAGCCTTAATTTCATCTCCCTGCTGACTGCAGTGCCACATGTACCCCCAGAAAATTGTATCTGATTTACTCATTTTTTGAAGAAAATGAGAAGAGATTAGATTTCTGTCTCCAACACCTGCTCAGATGGGATTATAAGGAGAGACAGAAAACACACTCACATGCAGGATCTGCATTTTGCTTGGGTTGGTCCCACTGCATAAGCCTGGCTTCCTCCCACACACTTTCCCTGTGAGGCTCAGGGATTCACACGCTTTCTTTTGGAGGCTTTTTCCAATGCTTTCACTTGCAAGAAGCCAGGGACCTTCGCGCAGTGGGAGATCACGGCTCTGCTGCTGAATCTGGAGAGGTGAGAGTCAGGGCTTTCCTGCTGGCCCCGGTTCCCATCGCAGAAAGGCAGGGGAGCCAGCAGCAAACGGAGAGCAGATGCCAGGTCTGCAGCGTTTCCTTGCCGCCCCGGTGGCGAGAGGCTCAGCTGGGAGCTGGCATTGGCGTACGTGCAATGAAACCCAAGCTACAGTTTGGGACTTCGCATTGCAGAGACCTGGGAAACCAGATAAGCTGACTAGGGAAGGCCCATTCCCATTTATGTCAAAAAATGCTCTCTTCAGTTCTCTTTAAAAATAGTATTTCCTTAAGTCTATGACACCTGAAACCTTGCTACTTTTTGCCAATATCCACCCACACTCATTTTTAATGTTAAATCTCTCCAATCTCTCAGACAGCGAAGACAAAATAACCTGCATTGCACTGGGGAAGTTCAAGATCTGCTTTGGTTACCTGCTTTGCTTTTGCAAGTTTATATCAGACCCCTAACACTACCAACCTGTATTTACTGGTCTGGTAAACAGAAAAGTCTTTTGCAGAAAACATGGCACATGGTAGTGATTTAAATTGTGTCATTGGCACATGGCAGGGGGGAGGGCTTTACTTGTGTAGTTCACACATACCACACAAATTCTTTACACAAATGCAGGGCTGGGGTGGAGAAGGGCAGGAGGGAAGGAGAAGAAACCTGAACAAAACACAAATTTTCCATTCTCTGACACTCTTATGCAGAGAGTTGCCGCCTTATTTTCCCCAGCGGAGTGCCTTGCATTTCCCAGTCCATGCAAAAGGCCCCTGCCGTCGCGCGCGGCGGTGGCACGCGGCCTGCAGCCAGGGAGAGCTTGGCAATGCGCGAGCAGCTCTACAACACGCACCGCATGCAGAGAACATTATCTCGGGCACTTTCCAATAGATGCAGCCACCATCTCAACCACAGTTATTAACTCCTTGTGCCTAAAAATTCTTGACAGAATGTGCTCTAACAAACACGGATGTGTCCTGGGCAGAAGCAGGGAGCACAAACACCTCTGAGGGTGGATAACATGTTCCCATGCCCTTTTCAAACAGTTTATGATGCCACAGCATTTTTGCCTGTGTTGCAGGAGTAGGAGGGGCATGTAGGAAAGGAGTTTTATTTTCCTTAATAACACATGAGACAGTTCTGGATTAATCCTAATTTGACCATCAGTTTTTAACCCGGTGCCTGTCTACAAAACACATTCCATATAGTTTAAAATCAGCAGTACTTCATATGCATTATTTAGTTGTGGTTTTCCAACAATCTTGGAGATCCGAAAATAAAACTACCTTTCTTCTAGTTGCAGGGAATCTGAGGCATAGATATTAAGGATCAAATTTACCCACCAAATGACATAAAAAAAACTTCAGTAAACTTCTCAACATTCCCAAGATGTCCAAGTTCGATTGATTTCAGTAATAAATTAGGTATTTTCATCCATTAAATAGCTCTGAAAATCACAGGTGATGACTTGAGTCAGAACAACCAAACCTGCGCTGAAAATAAGATTAAAATGTAGAAATCTGAGAAGCCCAAATGTGTCCAGAGATAAAGAGAGCAAAGGTGATCTGAAACATTTTGGGATTTTTGCTCATATGCATTCATTTTGAAATCTTTGCTGAGCAGACAGCAGCAGATCCTGGATAACAGGAGAACAGGACAAACCTACAAAATGTGGGGCAGGCTCAGTAGAATATCTAGGTACTTAGGTCACCCAAATCTGCAGGAAGGGAACTGATTTATTGGCGTGCTCATGAAGCAGGAAGAATTATTCTCTCAGACAGGGAACGGAAGCAGAAAGACAATGTGGTTTTCTTGCTATCCCAAAGGAAATACACTTCATTTAATTAGACCGCTGCACAACCTGCAGTTTCCAGGTAAATTTGAAAGATTAGCAGTCTGGCAACTCTCAAATGTGTTTTCTGCTGCCGCATGAACCCTGTCCTCCAGGATGGAAACCCAACTGCCAGGCAGCAGCAGCCTAAAGGTGATGGTGTTTTGCTTTCTGGTAGCTATGAGACAGCAGCAGCAGACCCTAAAGCTGAGCGTAAGGAAGCTGAGAGAATTTTTCAAAGACAAAAGCCATGGGAACTTGCCAAAGGCCACCGAAGTGAAACTGAAGGAAGTTCTTTCTGAAGTCTCCCCAGTATACTGAAAACATCAATTTAACGAGCTGAATACAAGAGGCCTAGAAGGATTTCAAGCTTAGTAGATACGGTATAGAGGGGAAATTATTTCTTTCTCAACGTATATCATGTCTGGAAGACAGGAGGACTGCTGGAACCATATTTTAATCCAGACACATCTCTACCCAGGACTAACACCATCCTGCACAGATAGACATGTAACAAGTGGGTGTCCCTTCAGGATTAAGAGCAAAACTATAAAAAGACATTAACATCAGCTTCCCTTCCCAGCCCCATTTCTATCCTGTACTTCTGGCTTGCTTCACATTCACAAGACTTACACATTTTTAGAGAACACCAACTGAAAAGCTGTGGAAAGAGGAGAGTCAGAGAGTGGAAGGGCACTCCAGGGAGAGGATGCAGAACACAGTGGTGCATTTTAACAAATCACCACTTCTTGTGATCCCCTAGAGCCACCTTGGGCTGAAGTGCACTGACATGAAAAAGCTTGAGCCATTCCTCAGAGAAATTACATTTAACACATTTGCTGTTTCCTCAGTCAGGGGAAGAGTGTCCTGCTGGATTTGCCACTGTTTTAAACCAAAAATCAAACACAGAATTCCCCTACTACAACTGAGCTAGTGTATCCCATCATCCATACCATGACTTTGCCCCCTAAAATGTTAGCTGCAGGATGCCCACCTGATTTTTATGATTCCTAAGCATTTGCCTGCACCAAGAAAGGCAAATGTCAGGACCCTTCTCTAAGAGGTTCACACAGCAATACCTTAAAAAATGAGGTGAAAGGGCTTGGAAAACCTTTCTATTGTTTCAGTTATCATATGCATGCTGTGGATTTTTACGTATTTTAGTACGTCTTAATAGCTACAAACCTTTTGGGCCAAGCCTTGAGAGCAAGCAAAATGCTTCAGGAAAGTTGATCTAAATAATTCTAACAGAGTTTTGGCAATTTGCTGTAGCCAAGAATTAGGCCTGGGAGCATAAGACAGAGAGTTGTTTAAATCTATTAACAAGTAGTGTACTTTTACCACCTCAGTAATTCAGTGGTGACTGACTGACTAAAAGCCATTTCATACATGTATGTAGGTGGTCTATTTCATGATGCATAAAACAGAAGCAAATGATTTGAAGGAGAAAAAAAAAAGAAAGAAAGAAATCTACATTGATGCACCTTTATACATTAAAAAATACAAATGTATATTTATGCATATTGGGAAATATGCACATAGGCATATATACATATAAATATGTGGATAAAGGCACACAGATATAAGCACAAGTCACACAAAAGATATATTAATGCTTCAACAGGATATGTTATAAAAAGTTACCTTCTAAAGTAGGCCAAAAGCTTTTTAATACACAAAAGCCTACCTTTGAAATACCAGGTAAAACTGCCATAAGAAGCTCATGGACTGCCAGCAGCTCTTTTAAAGCTTCAAGTTGACAGTTGCTGTAAGAGGTTCCCCAGGCTTCCTTCCGTGCTGAGAGCCTGGCAAACTTCACTTCCAGCGAGCTTCAGAAGTCGGCACCGGGCTCTTCTGAGGTGGTGGCATCGCACTGCTGAAACAAATGGCTTTACTTCACGGCTAGCACAATTAGGTATTTAGAGAGAGAACTTGCTTCTGTAAAGTTATTATCCACTCTCAGTTGTCAGAAACTGATTTGTGGTTTCTGCCAGAATGACCGTTCTGCACTGCAGGGTTTTCAGGCAGGGTTAAAGAGTCAACCAGCAGCTCCCTCACCTTCCTTCCTCTTATCCTCATGTTCGAAATTTTAATTCTACTCATGGTGGGGAAGAGGGAACAGAGCAGGAAAAGCATTTGTATAGCAGCTAATGTATCGCAGAATGAAATTTGCCCATGACGTGCAAATCAGTAAAAACAGGGATAATGCTATTTCAAGTGTGTATTTGGGTATATAAAAGCGTATTTGTTACCATTTTATCATCTGACAACTTCTTTTTCCACCCCTGACTCTTGTCACTTGCTCTTTCTTGAGGCAGAAACTATCACTGGGTGCCTCACACAGCTGCCAGTCACTCACTTTCATCTGTTTTCATGCTTTCCCAGCACTACTGCAAAAATGTAGCTAAAAGAAGCCTAAGGCTATTTTACTGTGTGCCCTCGGAATGATGCTCCCTTATGTGAGCAGCTAAGAAGGGTGACAAGTTGCCTCTAGTCCATTCAATGTGGATCCAGTTTTAATGTTAATTACCTTTCACTAAAGATTCTACTTTCAGGCCATATCCTTCTTTGAATTTGAACTTTAGCTGACAAATATCATAGAATGAAAGTCATTTCTTGTGTTCATGGACAGCTCACAGAGACACCTTCATTAGACTCCTGAGCAGCTGAGAAAACAGACCATCTGTGCCTCTCCAGTGACTGTGAATAGGGCTCAACTATGAACCTTAAGCTCATTCAAGTAGATCTAGGACTTATTTCTATATCACATTTGCAGAGAAAAGAATCTCACTCAGGAAGAGACATCTCTTCAGTAGGTGTTCCCAAGGAAATGGAGCTTGGATAGGACACTGCTGTCTGGGGTGTGATGGGGCATGACAGATGTCACGCTCTGGTATCATGATCTGTTGCAGAGGAATGTGCGTGTCCTTCGACTCGGCATCCTCGCATCACCATTACTAAGGCACACAAGCAAGCTACAGGGACCCTTTAGTGCCATTGGAGCACTTGAATTAATGGCAAGGTAGATGCCATAAATTACTGGATTTCTCCTTCAGTCACAAGCACCCTGCTCTAAGCTACTGCGCATTGACTGCAAACCGCAATCGTGGTTAATTACTGCAGAGTGGCGGACAGGTACTACAGCCATCCTCGAGGGAAGGGCTTCGTCTTCGGGGTTGTTTTGTTTGTTTCCTTGAAAAGGTAACGTTATTTCTGTAGCCTTGTTAATGATTCTTGGGTTCTGTTTAGTATTAAACTGGTTAGGTGCCACTGCTAGATCCCATAATATGAAACATAAGGCTAGGGGAAGGAACAAGCTAAAAACAGTTTATAGTAATTGATGCTTCCAGACAATAATGTTGGCGTCTCTTTAAATTCATTTATAATTGTTTGCTACCTGTTCCTGAATATGAATAGGCTACTTCACCCATGAAGGGTGAGTGCTCAGCTCCTTTGCTGCTTATGAAGGATCCATAACTCAAAAGGGCTGCAGGTCGGAGTGTGTGGCAATGATCTGTCTTATTTCTTTAAAGCAAGTCGAAGAACCATAATCACCCTTCATGGATGAGGTAGCCTATTTGTTCTTTATGGATATGGTTGTCTTTCTTTTAAATTAGGCTTTTTAAAGGGACTGAGCCCTGGTAGCAGACAGTAAACAGAAGGTTGGTGATGGATCAACTCTGGGGCTCGCTGACTATACTAAAGATCCACCCCCATCAGAAAAAGAACTATTCGGAATTTTGTGTTGTGGTTATTTTTACCAAAGCAAATAGCAATAGTAATGTTAAAAAAAAAAAAGGGTTTTGGTGGATGAGACACGAAATACTTTGTTTAATTTGATGGTACGTTTTATGATTTATTTTTTTAAGCTGAATTTCAATCCAGCATATTATTTCAATAGCTGAACTTAAAAAAAAAAAAAAAAAAAAAAAAAAACACTCCAATGAACCTTAGTCTAAAAGGAAGATAACAAGAAATGAAACAAAGATTTGAAAGCAGATGGAAGATTAAAGAACGTGGGAAAACTGGCACGATCCTGGAAAGAGAGGCCAGCAAACGTGCAGAAAGGGCTGACAGGCAGAAGCACAGGAGCGCAGAACAGGCGGCACACACGGTGTGTGGCTGTTTCTCCAACCCCAACTCCCTCAGGAAGCACTGGAGCGGCCCACACAAGGAAACCACAGCACCCCGCAGACCCCCTGGGCTTCCCCAGGACCAGCAGCGTCACGGCACAAATACCCATCCGGGTGCCGGTGCCGCTGGCTCCCTGCAAGGTCCCAGGTCTCTCCTGAAAGTTGAACATGGAAGTGCTCTCCCCACACTAAAACTCGGAGGCATGTAATGAATTGTGCTTACCAGGCACCTTGGACTTTCTATTCTACCTGTTAATCCATTCCTGCCAGAAGTACTTTGAGCATGTCAAGTGTCCAAGAGCTGCAGGAAACGAATGTTTATTTTGTCAGCTAGCAAAGACAGGTTTCCTCCTCCTTTTCCTCACCAATATCCTCCTACAGCATTTCCCTCCCCAAATTACACTGGTCCAAAATGCTGGGCCAACAACATTGAACACGGGGTTTAAGAACTGATATCATGCCAGTCTGCAGAACTAGAAATGGGAGCTTTTTCCTCTAGCAATTAAATATTGCTGGGCTTCAGAGGAGTTGTTTCTAGCCCTGAAGGTCCCAAGATTTTATAGCAGTGAAATTTTAACTATCCCTACAGGAAATACATATTTATCATGTGTTTAGGTTTTAAAACCTCAGGGAGCATATCCTGAAATGAAATGCATAGCTTTTACAGCACAACAAACTGGTTACTGTTAATTGTACTATTAGGTATATGCAGGCAACTGGGTCATCTGGTTACTTCATGTGACATAGGTGCTTGGGTTGTAAAAGATGAGTGCTTTAGCACACAGCGCTTTACAGACATTGCTGAAGAAGAGAGCGTTCTAATAAAATGTTAATTTATTTGTAAAAGAGTTTATTTCCCAAACGATCTAATAGGCGTAGCATGAATGGAATGTGAAGTCCCTAGCCACTAATAATATTAAAAAGAGCATTAGTGAATGTGTAATCTAAATCTCTCATTATGTCCTCCATATGCAGCTGCTATGTTTTCACTAATACCTTCCAAAGTTCAGGTGAAATATTTGGTCTACTCTTTGCTTGGAGTGGAGTTGTTATGGAATTATTAAAAAAAAAAGAGAGAGAGAGAGAGAGAACATATAAAAGAATATTTAATAATAATAGAAAAATATGCAAAATACCCTTACTGCATTTTACACACACCAGACAGCTGAACATTGGTAACAGCACCAGCATAGAGTTTTTCAGTGTGCAGCACAGATAGCAAAAGATTTTTTTAAATAGGTTTCTGTTCTTTACTGCTATCAAAATATAAATTGGCTGAATTCTTTCTGACATCGCCTTATAATAATCTGTGTTTCTTTCTCCTAGCTTGCTACCAGTTTTAAAATTCTAAACACTACTATATTTAAGTTTAATTGAAACAAGCAGGTTCCAAAATAAATCCTAATATTTTGCTTTAAAACTCTTTCATCTGCCTGCACCTTCCAAGCACTTCTAGGTTCTGTGCTCCTATGTCACTTCCCAAAAGAGACTGGGATCCATAGCTGCCCTTCATTCTCTTTGATGCACTGTACTAAATCTCAGGTTGCTCTGTGAAAATACATTACAGATTATACAAGAGTTGTCAGCCTAGGCAATAAGCCCAATCTACCCTTTTATGTTACATATCAAGCCAAAATGACAAAATTCAAACTTGGAAATAAGCTATGGAAACACTTAAAAATTCTTGAATTTAAGCCATCTTATTACCTCTCCCATTAATATGTATTTTTTTAAATTTTCATTTCAACTAGATATTAAGAGCGGCTGAGTTCTTCTGTATTTATTAACTCACTCTGATTGTTACTAAGAGCTCATTTTGCATGTAGATTCATAATTCCCAAAGCTTTCAGAACCGGATATAGCCAGAGAACTCAAATATACCTTGCAAAACATCTTGGAAGTTTTCCTAGTCAAGTAAGGATTCCTCAAGATAAATCTTCGGTACTTTCAAAAAGAACAAACAGCAGCTTTGTATGAATGTATTGCAAATGGAGGGAGGGTTTCTGAATGCCTGCACAAACCTTAATTCAGATGCTGGCAGATAACTCCTGAAAACAAAAGATCTGTTTCATGATTTCAGTATTTATTTTCTTTTCTTTAATAATCATTAATTTAGAATTAATTATATAACTTTCATATTTATGAAAGACTCTCAGGCTCTAATAAAAAATGAAGTCACTTACTGCCAAAGCTTGTGGTATCTCAGTGGACTGTCATGGAAATGAACACAGAATGAAGGTCATTATTATTCTTTTCTTGGGACTAGAAACAGCGGCAGGTTACCCCTAGGAAATAAAAATTTGGTTAGTATATTCATCAGTAACAAAGCAAAAAGTATTAAAGAAGGGATGTGAAATACAGCATTAACTGCACGCCTCCTCCCTGCATGTAAAACTGTTTTTCCCTAGTTACTCCCCAGTAAAAAACTGTTACTCCCTAGTAAAACTGTTTTTCAAGATATTATTGATCTCTGATTCAGACCCTACAGGTGTAGGCAACTCTCCTATTTACAGGAAGATCTATATATGGTGTGGAGAATTAAGAGTCTCAACTCCTTTCAAGCACGGCTTTCTCACAGCTGGGGCATAATGCTTTTTAGCTGACACGTTTTAAGCAGCAGAATAGTTTGTGGGCTTGAAGAAACATAAACCTCAGGCAAACATGCACATAAAGTGGAGCACAATATCTCGTCTGATTAGGGGACTACATCAGTGACTCCAATCACGTCTTCCTTCTGTCATGCTTCTTAAAATAAATATCCAACTTACAGACATAATGAGCCAAACAATTCCTAAATGTGACTCTACTCAAATCAAAAATGGTCTGCACAGAAGTTCAGGCTACTAGAATTATTTTTATGAGAATGTTTCATTCTTCAAGAGGCATATGACATATGAATTTCATCAACAGATCACAGCAGAACAGTATTTGTTAGTATATAAATACAATAATTAGGAGTTAACTCTGCCTAATCTTCTTCTAAGCACTTCCAGCTAGGTTTGTTGAAAGAAGAGAAGAAAAAATCAGGTCAGAACTTAACATTTCGAATTTTCTCCTTACCATTTATGAATGGAATTACATCTGTAAAATAATAATGACACATTTGACACTGAACTTCGAAATCCTCTGGACTGAATTCTCGCAGGCGTCTTACAAAGCTTTGCTTAACACCACAGTATTACACTGACAGCCCTAGGATCACCAGCTTTATATATAATGACACGGAGCAGACACCTGACTTCTTTGACTGGGCCCATGTTTCTTATGAGACCTCTTTTTATTTGATAGCCCCATATCTAGCAGCATCACGGGAGGGCTGAGGTTAGGGATTCATCACAACACACACACAAACACTGACCCGTGCGGCACCCCGCTCAGTGTCACTGAGCTGCTCCACTTACGCGCTCCAGCGGTACAAACCAATTCCATTTCAACAGTATCAAACAAATCCATTTTCACTGCCTTTGCACAAAGCAATGAAGGTATCGGTTAATGTAACATGTATTTCTGATTATCTCAGCTGATACTTTATCTGTATTGCTTTGTCAAAGGGACTCGTCTGAGTTGCATCTACGCATTACCCATCGTGCGTGGCATAGCTTTACTTTTGATCTACATTCATGGGATCACTGTTATGATTTTATGTTCACATAGAGGCATAAATGCTTTTTGCAGCATAAACTGCACCATTAAATGTTATATTTGTTACATCAAAACCTTCATAATTGTCACACTAAGCATTAGGGATTTGAATTTTCCTTTCCTCCTCCTCAGAAAGTACAAAAATATACATACAAATACAATATTGCTAATGTTTTTAAATAAATACTGTATAACATAAAATACTTACTGCTGGCATCAGATGCAAGGATGAAGTCATTTTAGTTGTTTATATTGTTAAAGCTTGGTTTTAACAATGGAATGAGTTTTAAAAGAATTAACCAATTTCCCAAAGGTCACTCCCATGAAATAGTACTATGCAAGCCTTGTGAATGTTAAACTCGAGACATTTTAAAATGATTTAATGAGAAAGACAACTTTATTACTGAAAAATAAGCCCTGTTATCGTTGTGATTGTCCTGCTATACGTGCCACACGTGTGCACAAACACATTCATCCGCAGCGCTCATACACCATGTTTCACGGATCTCATCTAACTCCACCAGCCTCCTCGGAGCATTTCTGGATTGGAGACAGGCATTTTCTCCTCCTCGTGCCCAAGTTTCAGCACAGGAATTCCAGCCACCTGAGGAAAAAGGGTCCCCATTCCCAGTCCCCTCCCGACTGCAGGGAAGCTGAGGACTAGCAAGTTTAGCCACTTGATTCATCACAGGAGGAGGAGACCTGCTCAGCCTAAGGCATATTTACTACGTTGCCTCCAGTTCAAAGTCTTTTTTTTCTTTTTTTTAAAAAAATATAAGGCCTTAATATTCTATTGCAGCTGCATCTTAAAGGAACAAAGTAAATTAAAGATTTAACACTGCAGCTCAACTCTCCAGTCTTGCACCAATTTCTGGTTTTGAACCTTGAAATTTTGATTCTGGTCTCTACCAACAAAACGATAGGACAAAGTATTTTACAGGGGAATGCAAACCGTCATTTCAGCCTTTTGTGAGGCTAGAAGAGCTCTTTATAGTGGCAAATGCTAGACATTCAAACTGTCGGTAAACCCTCCCTTGTTTCCCATTGCAGCAGCACTTACCAGCTCCAGGCATGAGATCCTGGGGTTGCCCTTCTAGAAATATTCATCAGGATATTTCATTTTTAGAACTGTACAGGTTTGCCACATTGGTATTGCTATAAAAACAAACTGCTGGTGATTTCCCAGACATTCACCACCACCGAAGTCCAACTAAACCCAAAGGTTTTAACAATCCATGCAATCAGTAAAACAGATCTCTTGGCTGGTACTACAAAACTTGCATTACCCTTGACTAGGCATTGTTTTACCAGCTTACACCTAGATGTATTCGTTTTCGGTCTCCTTTACAGCAAAGCTGTACTTCAACAGAGTTTTCCTGACAGTTAATGCATTCAGGGAGGCCTCCAGGAAAAGAAAAGGAATTGAGAGTCTGCAGAGATTGTGTTAGGTCTAAAGCCAAAGGTGAGATTTCCATATAAGTGTCTCTTCCAGGTTATTGCTACTTATTAAAAATAAGGTTGAATCCCAGTTTCTTATTTTTGGCAGTCTCTATTACAGCTGATATTATGATAAATACTACAACAAATGTTCTTTCCTGAACCACAATAGCTGTGTGAATGGAGGCTTCCAAAGATATATGTACCTGAGAAGGCATTAAGGGCTTATTTTCTGTGAAATGAGTGTTCTGGTCATGATCCACTGACATCAAGTCAAGTATCTTTGTATTCTTACTAGGAGTTGGCTTAGATGTCAGAAAAGTCAACATATATGACCATAAAAAAGACATTAATGAAATACTCCCCTTACATAGATACCTAGCAGAACCAAAGCTGACTGGTATCTCCTTTCATTTGGTATCCTCTAAATTCTGTTCTCTCTTTTTCTTCTTCTTCTTTTCTCCGGCAACTGCAAGAACACAAAGAAGTTAATTTAATTCTGAATTATAACTGGGTGATCACAACAAGAAACATTTCTAGATACAAACACTGGGAAAGTCTTTTTGTGCCTAATGCTGTTATTATTAGCATTTACTAGCATATTACCTACTGTGTGCAAGTGTTCAGTAACCTGTCATACAAAGCACGTACAATGGCTACACTATACAAAAATCTGGGTAATTTACATATGATTCAAGTACTTCTTTTATAAATTCTCCACTGCATATTCTTTGTAAATCATATGCTGTAGCTTATCAAAGAATGATGGATAGTTGCCAGAGGTGGCAGCTATCATTAAGAATTGCTGTTTATTCAGTGCAGAAAACTCACGTGGCTTTTCCAAGTAACCAGCAAGAGAATAACCAGAAAATGTTGGCTTATAAAGATTAATTTTAAAGGATAAGGAAGCCGAGGAAAAGATGGAAAAGTTACATAAGATTTGTAGCGTATATAAAGTTTATTTTCTAAACTACTCTTCATTTTAAGTTAACACTGCCATAAATCAAGTTAATACATTTAAAGTGCCCAGATATGCTCCTTATGCAGACTTTAAAACAAGTGTTCTGAAAATCTATATGTTGAGTCAAATGTGTAAATTGGTCCCACTACTCTAAAGATGAGAGGTTACTGTTAATATGGGTGCAGTTTAAAATTCAATTAAAACCTTCACAAAGACAAACCAGGATTTGTATTTGCAGAATTCGCATCACCCTTTGAGTCCTCTCGAATTGAAGGTTAATGTACAGATCCTTCACTGGAATACATTTAGCTATTGCCCTGTGGAATATTTGGAGGAGCGAGCAGAAACCAGCAAACAAACAATTATGTGGTCAGCAAGCCCAGTATCTAAGACATCCGAGCACCCAATTCTGAATTGTGAAATCATTCTGGATACGCAGGATGAAATTTTCTGGTCGGGCACCCCAGTCATTCTAAATCATTTTAAAAGTTTCCATCTCAAGAAGCAGAGGTCCAGCTATTAACATTCTTTTATTTTAAAGACAGCCTCTGTGCTTCTTTTCTGAACATTCTCCTTTCAAAGAAGAGAGAATATGCTGAGAGACATATAACAATCAATGTTCTAATTAGTTAGGATTCCTTCACTGAAAATGATTTTTCATTTTAGAAATGCCATTTCTTTAAAAATCAAAGAGTCTCTGCAGAAATGCATTAGTTTCAAATAATTAAGGTCTGGCATGAATTAACTCAGGGTCTGTCATTAGCTGAGACAGTAATGATTAAGGCACTTCCTGAGGATGTAGAAGATGTAGGCTCAAACCTGGTCTGCCTGGTGCAGACCAGGAATTTAAACCCCAGCCTCCCACATCCCCAACAAATTCTTCACCTTTTGGTGCCAGTCCTTCCTCTATCAGTACTTATTTATACAGAGCAGAACATCCCCAAAAGGAAATATTTAGAGAATCATCCTAGAAGACCCTACAATATATACTGACCAGTGCATCTATACGGCATATAGAAGGCTAAGACAGGATTCAGGTGCCCAAAGATGGGAATCTAGTGCCATTTCACACACCTTGGGATCCAAGACATGCATGCAGGAGGTCCTGCATTTTCTTCTTGGCAACTGTGACACAGAGACTCGTGCACAGCGCACAAGACCTTGCTCCTGTGGAGGTCAGAGTTTAAGATATCTCCAATGGCCCCAGTTACCTATACTCAGCCAGCCCGGTCTCACTCTGAGCCCCTAGCACAGCCCTGACTCGAGCAGGCCAGAAGCTTGGAGATGCACCACTCATGTCCTCTATGAATAAACCAAATTACCTAGATAGTAGCTGTTCTGATTTAACTTTCTCTAAATATATCAGTAGTTCTTACTTAAATCTCAATTTAAAATATATATATTTTTGAAATCTCCAAAACTTTCATTCAGTGAGAAAACTCTCTGTCTGTGGGTCAAGTAATTTTGGTGATAGGTCCACCTAGAGTGGTGTCTTAGTATGCCTTAATACAAAGCAGAAGGCAAGTTACCGATATTGCTCTGTTTCAGCATAAGCTATTAAATATTATTAAAAGAATTTAAGGAGAAATGTATGTTTTCCAGTCTACCCAAAATCAAAATACATCTGGTTTACTAGGTTATAGCTGCATGTATGCATTAATAACTGTGTTTCACTGCCTGAGTGGCATCTTCATTTTTCTTTCTCCAGGACAAAATTATCCAAAACAGTGTGTCCTTGAGGAAAGAGCTGCTGAGTGTTCTCTGTGGGAATCCTATGGTATGGTTTACTACCATTTGTGTCATTCTATTTAATTTGCTATTTTTTCTTTACAACATGTGGGTAATAATCACAGCAAATTGATTCCCCTGAGCTCCTTGGACAATTAAAGCTATTTGGTTATTGCCACCTGCCTGCTGTTTCCATTAATGCAGTTTTCAAGATCTTTTTTTTTCCTTCCTGCTTCTCACCCTGTTAAATTTCTTTACCCACTCTTCACACGTTGCTATGTAGCAATTAGTGTTAAAATAAGGTGGAGGTCATCTTTCCCTACCTCTGATCCTTCACACTGCCAAATACTGCTTTGTCATATGCAAATTAAATTTTGTGAATTTGTGACATTTAGCTTTCTTTAATATATGGTTTAAGGGGTACTTAATGATACATGATACCATTTGTAATCAGCATTTAGATAGTTTTGCTGTTATTTAAATCTTCCTGTAATCATTTGATTCTGATTATCTCTGTGATATTTACTAAGCCATTTGCTATGTCAATGCTATAACCTCTCTGTTAAATACAAGTATGGGAGAGGAAAAAAGTCCTGTTTCTGTTTTGTGTTATTGCTGTCTTATCTGGACTTTAACCTTTTCTTTTTGGGAATAGTTTTCCTTTGCTCACCTATTTCTCTATTTGATTATCAGATTTTTTTTTGGATCTGCATTCTCAATGAAGCAGGATCAAACAGACCTCTTAGGACATGCTGCTCTTTACAAAATCAAACTGGCCACTGACTTGCAGGCAGAAGAAGGAAAAAGCAAGATGAGATCATGGATCAGAGAGCAGTAAAGGTTAAAAGGGCAAGAATGAAATGAAAAGACCCAATCCAAGTTCTGTTAAGGAAAATGAAAGTATTGCTCTAAACAGCAGCTGTACCAAGATGGGATCTGAAACTCTGATTTCATCCTTAAAAATGCAGTCAAAATAAAACTAGTTTTAGTCATTAACTGCGTTTAACTGCTGTATCAGTAACGGTTATACTATATGTAGCTCTGCACTGAATTACCAAGACTATGAGGTTGTAGCAGGATTAATGCATTGCAGGAATCCAACTGCATCATTCTGTTGGTTACAAATAGCTGATTAACTCACTGACTAATTCTGATGAACTCACCAACTTGTGTCCACACAACTGTGAGCTAACAGCGTTCTTCGCATTGTAGGTGGCACTGAATAAACACTATGAAAGGAGCCTTGGTTTTATTCATCACTGTTATTCATCTATCAAGCAGGCAAAGCCAGTTTGAACATAAAAAATTCAGACCCACAGCATAAACACAACTGTGAATCCAGGTAAGTGTCCCACACCTTGAATGTGAGTGTAGGCCACATCTCTAAAACAGAAAAAGCTGCCTAAATTGTAAAAAATCTCCCACATGTAAGAATCTAGGCTCATATTTTGGAGGAATAAATTGTACTTGCAACAGCAGCCCAATTCCAGATCTGTTCTTCAATAACCATGGCAGAAAAATGACAGATAAAAGATGCAGCAGGAGTCACCAAAAAAACCCATAATTTAGGAACAAAGTTTAGTCCATCTCTCTTTTTTTTTTTTTTTTTTTTTTTTTTGGTCTTTCATTATCTAACATGCCAGTAGATTTTAAATACCAGGGCAGAATTTCCAGACTTTGCAGATCATTTAAAAGCTTAAAGGATTATCAAACCAGTCGTTTAAAATGACATTTTCACTGTGCAAATATTTGTCTATTAAATAGGCTGTATGGCACAGGACCTGATCAGCCTTGGCAGTATTACAGGTTCTTCATACACTGCAAACCCCACTGTTTCCTCATAAAGCTGTCAAGTCCCAGTTTAATGAAACATACATAAACTCAATGATGTTAGCCATGTCTCGGCAAGCCAATTCATTTTGTTTTTTTCCTGTTGAGTTCCTCCTATTAGGGCTTTTATCAATTTATCCTTTTAGGAACCCTCCAGCAGGTCTGTCGATAGCACTGAGATACAACATCTAAGAATGTGTTTAGTTTTCTAACAATGAAAATATTTTCATATACAAAAGCATCCTTCATTTGACCATGATGACATTAACTTACAGTGGATGGACAATTAGGGACTTTCAGTAAGAAAATCTGTTAAAATTACCCTAGAAATGCTCCTTGTTGCTATTGTCCCAAAATTTTTTCCAGGGTCAGTGCAACTGCTGCCCAAGATAATTCCCTATCACTTCTCTTTGGTTGTAATTACAGCTAAGGCACTTTTACTATACATAGCATCAGACTCTGAGTATAAAGAATCCTGGAGACTTTTCATAGTGTAGACTGATTACAGTAATGAGCTTCAGCCCTCAAGAAATTAAGACTATTATGCCAGTTGTGTGGTACCAGCTCTGAAGACACATCGCCATCATCTCTATTCCTTTCAGCAGACACAGAACATTTCTACTGTATTTCTGAAGTACTGGAAAAGGTGCTGAAAGAAAATAAATGAATAAAGAGTCACTTGAGAACTGTGTTACTAGCACCCAACACAAGCAGCTTGCCTTTTCTTAAACTTTCAACAATTCTACTGAAAACTTGTGTTATTCCAGAATATATTCCTACTGCTTTTGAAGAGACACACATCATGAACCAGGGGCCTCTATGTAGTGTCTCTGCAAACACACAAAATAGCTCATTTCTGCTATTAACTAATTATATAGACAAAAAAAAACACACAAAACAGATCAACAAATAACACTGTCAACATTTGCCAATTTAGACTTTTTCTGCCTAGTTCCACTTCCTGCCTTGTATTTGCTTTCCACAAATATTCAAGCAAGCAGTTCATCTGGCACAAGTCCGTTCTGAAATAACTACCTTCGAATACCACAGAATATATAGGAAAAGTGAATCACTAGTATTTGCACTGGAAAATTATTTGAAACAACCAAATATGCTCAACTGAAAAAACAAAAATACTCTGTGTTTCTCTACATGCAACAAAAGTCTGAAATTTTCTGCACTGAATTTATGACAAATGCATTAAATGACTTTCCTGAAGATTCTGAACAGACACTTAAATAGATGAGGAAAATAATCAGTCTATCCCCAGAGCCCCTTGTAAAAGAAGAAAAAATCCCCAAATAATCTAATACATTAACTATGACAAGTGACTTCTGTGGTCCCATTTATGATTCTCCTCAAGTTTAGTCATGTCTGTAAAAGTTTTAAACTAAAGGGAGTTTGGTCAAAAAGCAAAAGTTTGCTTGACACTGCTTCACAGAGAGCAGAAAAGCAAAAGCTACAGACTGCAGATAAAAACGTGGGAACCAGCCTGCTCCAGCAAGCAGAGAGCAAGGTGGGAAGGACCGCACCAGCAGGGAGGTTCAGAGAGATGGGCTGCTAGAGCGGATCAGCCTCTTCTGCCAGCAGCTTGATTCTTGAGCACTGAAATTGAAAGGAAAAAAAAGAAAGAAAAAAAAGAATAGAGCTAGTAATAAAGCTTCCCTCGTCTGCTTTGCTCTTAGGGAGATTGATGGGAATTAGACAGCCCCCTGCAGGAAGCTCTTCAGTTCTTGTTAAGGCTTTTCACAGCGTGTAGGGTGGAAGGGCGGCTCTGGGTTTGATGCTGTCCGTCAGTACCGCTGCCGATCTCCTCGGGTTGAGAAGGGCAGGGTGCTCGCAGGGTGCCAAGCCTGGCGGCCGCATTACCACACAGCCCTCAGGCCACGGCCACCAGCGGCTTCACGCTGCTAATGCTTGCTTGGGCATCTTTAGCCGGGGAAAGTGCTTCCCTCCAAGTGACTGTGGTGATTTAACTGGATTTTTAGATTGTATTTCAAAATTATCAATTAAATCTTTTCCCCTTTGGACCTGTGGTTATGATAAGTGTTAGGGTATCTGCACCAGAAGAAAAAGCTTTGCCCTAACATTTAGGCAAAAGAGAATTTCTTCTTAATATTCCCTGTGTCTGTAACTATGCAGGCTGTAGGCACCCTCATAATATAGTCGTTACAATACACTGCTTCATTCAAGGCTGGCAGGCACTTTTTAAAGCCCTGTCACCTCCTATTTTAAACAAGGCGAATCTCGTGCGCAGAGCGCATCAGCGATTTGCCCCGTGGCTCACAGAGGCAGAAGCTGAGGATACAGCCGCTATCCCCTGCCATGCTCACTGCATCGCACCGCTTGGAATGAACCTGTGTTTTCCCTTCCCTGCAGCTTTTCCCAGGTGGAGTCCACTGAGTTTTGTCCCCCAACTTGGTCTCCATTTGCTCTCTGGTAAGAAGCGTGTTCCAGCACAGCAAGTCTCTCGTAGGCTGTCACCAGGAAATGAGCCTTTGCCTCTTTGCCACTTCCCTTCACACTTCTAAAAACTACAGAGCCCTGATAAAGCCTGAGACGTTTTTATCACTTAACAGGGGTTCAAAAAATTGACACTTAAGCCTTGTCTTCCTATTTCTCTCCCCTTACTCAAGCTGTCTTTGTATTAGATGTAACACTACTCTAAAGCTATGCTTTATGTCTGCCAGACCCTATCATGCCTACGCACAAAGGCAGAACTTACTGCCTCTTCCGTGTGAGGCCTGATCCGCTCTTGCTGCCGAACTTGGTTTGTTGGCACCCTACACACATGTACAGGAACGCCTTCGAGCTGCTAAAGGCCTATCCTGCTGGCATAGCCAGCGGAAGGCTCTACTTGAGCACCCTTTACGAAGGCCTCTGCCGCGAGGCCCCAGGGCCCTAGCCGAGGCCTTGGATTAAGCGTTTCAGGGCGACACACGCATCTAAGCAGGGCGGGATGGCACCCACATGGCACTGGGGTCGTCTGTCCTCTCAACTTCAGCAGGGTCCGCTGCTCCCTCACCAAGAAAAGTCAGGATCCTGACAGAGCTCGAAAGCAGGCCGTCCCTCGCTGTCCCCTAGCCCTTCCTTTGGTGAATTTATTCAATTTAGGTTGTTGGCAGACAGACTTTCACGTATCTGCCTGTTCCTCCTCACCATAGCAATATCTCTTTTAGTGGCTGTGATTCAACAGCTCTTTGATCCACAGTCATCTAAATGTTAAGTGGCATTAAAAGTTTCAGTCAGAAACATCGGTTTTCAGAGACTCTGTGACCAGGCACTCTCAGATGTCTCGTATAATTTTCAGCAGAGGAATTTTAGTTCATGGTTTCATCTTTCTGCTTCTTCTGATCAACTTATATAAAAGCGAGACGTGACTTAGCATGTAGGCACAAAGGTTACTATGATCAGCCAGATCCATTTAACGGATCCCTCCTTCCTGCCTGACATGTGCGCCTGGGAAATAAAGGCATTTTGTGATGAGATAGGTATTAGCGCCATTATTTATATTAATGCAGAGAAAATGTAACACGAAAGCCCAGGGACCCCCCATGGATACACACTGATTTCACACACATTTTCTGCACATTTCTATTGGCTCTGCTTGAGACCACATATTAAAACCCACCAATCTTCCCAGCACAGACTGATGAAAGCCTCAGCAGAAACAGCTGCATTTCACATGTGGTTTAAGTTAATGTCTCATCCTGAATGTTTAACTCTAGCTGGCCATGTTGCTTTTTAATATGCACAGACCCCCCCCACGCACACACAGGAGAGTAGAGCAAGGCTGGCAACACTTCATTTCTGGAGTGTCCAAAATCACTTTTTTTTTTTTTTATTGCACATAACACGAAGAGCAGTCCATGTTTGATACCCTGTAAGCACATAAAACAGTTGCATAGCACTGTTAAACAGCATAAACAAACACTGATCTGTCCACACAGTAATATTTCCTTTCAATAAAACTGAAGCATTACCAGCAGTAAGTAGCACAGCGTATTTTTCAGCTGAAGTCTGTTATTGGGGAAAAAAAAAAATTTACATAAAAAGCATCTTTTTCTACTCTCTCTCTTCCTTGAGAAGACAAGCCAAAAAAAAAAAAATCACAAGTATTCACCAGGGGCTGAACATGCCTAATAAACAATAGCATAATTTAGAGAGTCCCCTAGGTGACATGCACTAGTGTAGAAGACTCTTGGTTTTTTTCCCCCTAGAAACCTAAAATTAGGCCTAGATTTAGGCTAAGGATATTAATCGGTAAAAAAAAAATAACCCTACACAAAGTCTACACATAGAGTCTTTGCCACAAGCATGACTGCCGAAGACACAGACATCCGTGTTACCAGTTTTTCTTGCTGACACACACAGTAGGCCAGGAGTGACCTCCCTGCAATTTGTGATCCTGTCCCAAGGAAAGAAAGGTAACAACATAAAGTGATGACATAGCTTATGTGCGTGGCAATACATGGCAGACTGGTTTGATGGACATACTGAATAAATTAATAAGATTTCAGGCAAAAACTTATATAGAGTCTCCTTGAACATGTTTTTAAGGTTACTACAGCAGTGCTGAACAGGCTCTGGGAGGAATCCATCCTCCTCCACTGAAGGCACTGAAGTCCCAAGGCCAGGAGATCAACTCCAGTTTCTTCAGCCTTTAGGAAAAGAATAACTTCATTGCGTAGCAGAAAGACCTCTTACTCTCTATTTACTTGCAAGAGTGAAAAGAGCCATCAAACACCTTTCATGATTTTAGCTATTTTCTTTTCAATCTTAAATGACAAGTCACCTTGACTCATCACCTGAGAGAAGCTCATTTTTCAGCAAGCACTACACACCCATTACACCTAATGTATAAGAGCCTTTCATTTTGAGAGCAGCTACACAACCTTGTTCCCTAATATCACCAGCAATATGCAGTGAAACAGAAATGCCAAGCCCATGTAAGGATGAGAGGAGTGTAGAAGCAGAGGACATGAAAGCACTTTCCAACTTTACAAAGCCACTAGATCACAGCGGCAGCAGCCCACACTGTCTAAAGTTGCCCAGAGCAGCACCCAGCTCAAACTATTAGCAAAAACTTGTTTCATTGTGCATTACTCTGTGGCAAATATAAGACATGCCCTCATGATTACTAGAGCTCTCCTAGTATTTGTGGATACTCAACTGTCTTACCCAAATGCTTTGTGAATGTTTGCTCACGTGGGTTCCCTATTCAGGTACACCCAAGCTGTTTCTCATCCCATTCCTTCAGCTTTTTCCTGCTTCCCACCATGCCACACACAAGAGCAGCCACTCTAGCCTCAGCGCTGGTCCATCTTTGAGAGTGTCCGGGTGCAGGAACCTCGGGACGTGCAGCAGAGGCGAGCAAAGAGCCGCAGCACTTCCCCACGATGCTCCGATGTTTTCAAATATATTGTTATCAATTAAGTGAATGGACAACATCAGTTCCAAAAAGTCACAGCTGAAAACTACCTGACTACTTGATGGGCAAAAGGAAAAAAATCTTTTTCTCCTTCCTTACTCCCCAAGTGGAAGAATGGATTAGGTCAGGCTCGTTGCATCTTCCCCTTTTCTCATCCTGTTAAGGTGTGTAATAACTAAAAGCAGTCAACCTTAAAGCCTAGGAAAACAGCGTGTCTGATTCTCAACTCATGCATACTTATGCGTACTAAAACTAACTCTGTTATGTGCAGTAGAATTATACAAGGAGTAAACCAGCAGAGCCCCAAGGTCAGAGTTGCCAGCTATTACCACCACACTATGAAACCCATTTCCCTGGAAACCAAGAACAGGACAGGTCATTCCCTAAGCTGTCAAAACCTACTTTATTGCTGTTTTTACAGCCAAAACAAAAAAGTGGGAGAGAACAAAGGGAGAAAGAAAGTCTTGATGTGACTAACCTTCCCAATGGACCTTCGCAAGCAAAAGAAGAAAGACACAAAGAGTAAGAGGTCATAAAAGCACATGCAATTAGCATAATCAGTGCAGGAGAGGAGTCAGCAAATTACAAAAAGAGAGTCTGTATCACCCAGAATATGGGCCTAGGGCAATGCCAGGAAGAGCAATGAGATGGGGGATGTCTGCACTCCAGCATAAAGAAGATGAGGCGATTGGACCTCTAAGGAATGCATTCGTACCACATGCCAAGAAATCCTGTAATTGGATTTCAATTGTTAATAATCAGCCTCAACATTTTGCATATATTTATAGCGTGCAAAGATAAATTCTAACAACATTCAAATTTTTCTCCCCTGCCACCTTCCTTGCACACTCACCTTTCCAGGGACTTTTCCATGGGAATAAGTCTTTCAACAATCTGTTGAAAGACAGTGATTAAATTCCCACTTCTTCCATGGATGCAGGACTGGAATCTCTAAACCTCTAACATTCAGTGAAGTTTTGGGATGGAACACAGTCCCAGGCATCAAAACAAGGCAAACTATTTACCAGCACACAGACCATAGATATAGTCACCATAGATATATCACCATAGATATAGTCATGTGAGTTAATTTGTAACACCCAAATGGCAATGTTTGGAATCAACCAGAGGTTCACTGATAGATTGTCATGCCTTTCCAGTTTACTTCTATACACCCACTCCTGAGCTATTTGTGGAATACTGTATTACATTTTTTTTTTTGCTTTGTCAATGCAATAGTAGCATTTACTTTGTAAACCAGAGTTATTGGAATGATAAAGTTTTATTAACTACTATATCCATTCATTACATTACATTATACTGCAAAACATGTTTTCTTTCTTTGAAAAGGATCCTTGAAAAATATTTTTTTAAAAAAAGATTTTTTCAAGAACTCTTAACCCATTCAGAAATCTCTTGCAGAATCTCTTCTTTATACTGTGAAAAATCCTGATTTCTGGGGCTACCTATGCTGTTGGTTTGGTTTGCCATATTCAAAACAAATCAAAATCATTAGCAGCTCAAGAAGACAGCCCATAAATTGTAGTTGTCCTGCCATCCTTGTCATCAGGACAGCAACCTCAAGGAGAGCCTGCTGAGGATGCAGCGCTTCTGCCCTCCTCGCTGAGTGCCCCTCTGCTCCCACGGAGTGTGGGAGAGGTTCCCAGCCTGGGACGGAGGCACCACTTCCGTCTGCCCACCCCGCTCCCCAGGAAGGGCAGAACAAGCTGTCCCTGTTCTTTCCATCCACCAGAAACGCAGAACTTCACCTCTGCATTTTCATCTCATTCCTAGTCAAAATACATTAAAAATAGTTCTATGAACAAAAGAGAGTACATTGTAGGCAGTAATGCTCTGGATAGGCACTGTTTTACCTGAAAAGTCACCTTTTCCGCTCAGTCAGACAGCATGACTTCTCTCTGCCACCCAGAAGCTTTGGATTCAGCCCTGTCAGACCTCCCTAATCTCTTAGCAAGGTGCAGAAATCCAAACTAAACATGCAACCTTGAACCACAACAACCTTTCAGATTTTCCAAGTTCGCCAAAACTGGAAAATAAACAGGTCCTCTTTAGGGCCACATTAGAGGCCAAGTACAGGAGAGTGAAGGATTAAAAGAAAGACAAGTTTCTTGATTGGCACAACTTCTAAAACAAAGAGAAAGTCTCCAGGAAGGGCAGGAGGCACCTGCGCGGCAAGGCCGCTCGCCGCCAAGGCCGCGCTCTCCCCTTCCTCCAGCGTCACCACAAAGACAACAAACACTCGCTCCTGCTCTGCGTCTTCCAATCTACCATTTCAAACAGGGTCCTTTGCTTTTTATCCTAAAGTGGCACTTGTTAAAGGAGCTGTGACCACTCAGGCTATTTCCTTTGAGGATGATAACGCTGCTGCAGAAGCTTCATTATTATGCTAATCGAGCACAGTCTGAGCAGCTTTCATAACTGCCACATTAAATCATCTACCAAGGGGAGGCCTCAAGAGCCATTTACATCGCACCACATGCATATTAATGAAGCCAGGAGCTGCGGAGCTGTTTTTGAAGAAATAGTCAGGTAGAAGAGAGAGAGAGGAAAATATATATATATCTTGAGTGTCAGAAAAACTCGAGATAGTTAAACTTCATGAAGGTTTTGCGAGTTCAGTTCTGAGGGCTGGTTCTGTTGTCTGTAATTAGGTCTGAATAAGGGAACAGAGGAGCAAACTGCAGCAGTTGCAGTTCTGACAGAAGTCTCCGTAAAAAGGTGCAATGGCTTCAAATTATCTGTGTGCTCCAACACACACTCTCTGTCCTCAAACAAAGGAATAAGAGAGTCCTGCTTTCCTCCTGCTGTCCTCCTTCTGCCCTGTCCCCAACACACACCCTTGTGATGAACCAGAAGTAGGTAATGCTCTAACGAAATGAGATAAAGAGCGGTACCTCTGGCTCCACTTGCCTCCTGAATAAACCAAACATATCGATGAAGAGCAAAAGAATAAAAGCAAACAAGTGACATTTAGAACAATCTTAGGCTGACAGCCGAATACAGACACACTTTCTCAACCAACAAGCCACCAGGAAGTCACCACAGATGAAGGTTGATGATACAGACAAACAGGTTCAGTTGAGGAAATAGCAGGGGCAATAATCACATGACAGCAGCTCACCTTGCAGGCAATGTCATGTTGCTTTTGTTCCACGTATGTTGCAGAAAAGTGCTTCCTGAGGAGGTATTTTAAGGAGAGAATAGTGACTTTACTGATAGGAGCTGAGACCTTTCTACACTCATATTAGAAAACCGCATAAAGGAGAGCACTCTATGGAAAATAAGGAGGATGAGGTTGGCATTGCTAATTAAAGCAAAGTCAGGACCTTTTTTATCAGATCATAGGTTTGTTTAGACAGCTAGGCATATTTTTAATTGATTAATAGGTGCATATGTGCACCGGGGAAAAAGCACACACTTTAGAAACCTGGTATTCCAGGAAATGTTTTGCTTTATGATTCAATCCATGCACTCTCTTCCATCACCATAGCCTGTAATATCAACAACCCACTTCCCTATCTTCCCCCTGCTACTCTCCTGCTCGGACAGCAACGACACTCGGCTGCAATCCTTCATGGCCACAGCGCAGCACGTTCAGCGCTCCCTCCTTCCCCTCACCTCTTTATTCCAGACTGGATTTGATAAGAGAAAGTCAATGTTTACACGAGCAAGAATTCACCTGGACCCAATAAAAAACATTTTTTCTATATAAAGCATTTATCTACAGAATCAGCTGAAACCTAAGAACATATCAACACCAGGATATTTATTTTCATAATAAAAAGAGAGATTTTTTTCATGCTATTGGTAAAAGGATGCAGTAAGCCTTACACGTTGTATATGTGCAAAAGGATGATAAAATTAAGTCATGCAAACCTCCGGCAACCCCTTTCACACCTGGACTTACCAAGAAAAGACTAACGCTAAAAAAATGAAAGTCTTCAGTACCCCAAAAATAAAGAATGACTTGATATGGAGTGGGTCTTTGGTATCATTGATAATGATATTAGCCAAACAAAAGAGTTCTGTACTGATTTATTACAACCCTGAAGAAAATGAGATTCTCTGGTGTAGAAAGGTTTTTTCTTTCTCCTTCACTGTTAAAAAAAAAAAGGGGGAAAAAGAAAATTCTGTACTCAAGTATAATTAATTTTTGAAGATCCATAAATATTCTATTTTCCAGTTGTTTAAAAATGTTCCCCCCCCCCCCATTTATTTTTGTCATAATATATCCCTCAACAGGTAATACTCATTTTCTCATAATACCTTCTCTCTCCATTGGAAGCTAGAAAGTTTCCACTTTCCATTTTTCTATCATATGCTACTTTTGTTATCTCAGTTCTGCTGGCCGCACTGAATAGTACCATGTCATTATGTACAACTGGACATATCTAAGTTTAAATGGACTTTCGTGAATATTTCAATGCTGGTTTTGATTTCAGGTCTGGCTAATTTAAACTAAATAATAGGCTTTAATCCTAAATTGGAATAATTTGAGGTTCACCAGCAGCAATCTGCTATGGATGTTTTTCTAAGCTAATTAGACAGATATGCTGGCACATATGGATATTATAATAGCCCTCATTCACAACTCACTTGAGGTATTTCAAAATATAAACCTCAAAAGGGAATCTAGTATATTACACCCTTCAAAAGGAAAGAAAATATTTACAAGTATCTTATAATTTAGCAAGCAATATTCATCTGATAATGCTATGCTGTGATAGAACAATATAATGTCATTACATAAAAGCTCTTACAAAACCAATGAAAATAAAACCTGAACTGTGAGATATAAGAATTTTCAGATACAAATATATTTTAGTACTCCTAAAAAGAACCAGCAAAATATAAGAAATGTTTTGAGCAACTGCCAAAATTAAGAGCTTGCTTTAGCAAATGGATAAAACATGTAACATTTGAAGCATCTCATCTCAAATCATGTAGACGCATTGCATTTTATTTGCTTTTTGCATACCTTACTCTCATTTTTGTCCAATTATCTGTTCAGTTTTAAGATCTCTGGGGTATAGACTGATTCCTCCGCCATTTATATAATTTCCCTAAATTTATATAGTATCCTTATATTTATATGGTATCCCTAAATAACACGATGGGGCCAACTCCTAAATGAGGTCTTTGGATGCTACTACGCTGTTGTTATAGCTGCTATTAATGATCATGCCATCACTGCGTGCAGTGATACAAGAGGCACATGGCAACAGTGGATACATGAATACCTTGCATGCATTATGAATGCTAATTTCACAGGCTAATTTTCTTTCATTACATAAGCAAGGCAAGTATGCATTGCAAATGTATTTGCTTAGCAATTCTAAAAAAGGGATTGTTTTGTGTTGTAAGCAAATTAATGAATCCTAACCTTTGAAATATGAACAGATGGCAGAAGAGCCAGAAATTCCATTAGCTAATATGATTTTTTTAAAAAAATGTTCTCAACAAGCAAAAGTTCATATTCAAGAATGCGGTTTTGTACATACACACAGTGCTCAACAGATATCCAGAGAGCTCTGCCTGGCTTCTATTTGTATAAAAACCCTGCAAGTCTTCACTGCTAATCTCTGAAAGCCTGACAATAAAGTAAGCCTGTATGTGTTTTTCCTGGAGGGTGGGATGGTACTAATATATATTTGCTAAGATATCATCAACAAAGGGGACATTTCTCACTGTTGATACTCAAGGATTAAACTTCATTGCTAGCCTGTGAATCACAAACTCCCAAACCACAGTCTATTTCATTCTGAGCACTGTTTTATCCAAATCATTTAATGTCTATTAGATCACGGCAACATGCTGGTTGTGCCCTGTGCAATTTCTGATGCCTGTTTTAGAAGTAATTTATTCTCTTTCACTTCCCTAGAGCTGCTCTGTACCCTATTACTGTGTCTTCCTGAAAGGATTATTTTGCAAGGTCAAGTTATGACAGATTTCAGGGTTGTCACTGCAAAATAGCTCCTTCGTGGAGCACAGCCTGCTCCAGCCCCCCGGAGCAGAGCTGGGGTTAATTCATCTGAATGGACTTCAGTCAGGATGGACCTGGGGGAGGTTTCATAAATCCATCTGAGAATGAAAAAAAGCCCAGCAAGGGATGTGTTGTGGGATGTCTCTGTGTGACTGATGCTGCAACTAGAGCACCCAGAGTGGACAGTAAAGGGCTGGAACGGCATCTGGGCCTGCAGCCCTGGCTCAACCCCTGCTCAGCTCTGCTTTCCTTCATGAAACTGTACAGGGACAGTGGGACCAACTTCTGATTCTCAGACTCCTCACTCAGTGGTCAAGAAACAGAAAAGGAACTCCATCCTTCCCAGAAAAACAGTCAAATCTTTCCAGCACTCTAGGTAACAGTTTAGAAGGCCTAAATTCTCTATGAGTTTATGTTTTAGAGACAGCTCTGTATTTCTGCTTGGCAGGCAATGGTGAGAAAGGGGGGATAAACCTTCCTTTTAGGCTGGGGACGCAATGCAGCAGAGGCACTGGCTAGAGACCCTGTGCCTAAAAACCTGCACATCGCCCTCCTCTGACAGAGGCAGCTGAGGTTACTGCAGCCGGATACCTGAAAAGACAAAGTTGCTGCTCTCCCTTCTCATTCACTGTAGTTCAAGACCATCAGCTAGACACGTTGGGAAGAATATATAGGTTGTTTACACCTTAAAATACCATGCTTCTTGTGGCTGTATGGTTTGACACTTCCAGGTAGAATATTTAATTATGTAATTCAAATTGACTACATTTCCTAGTGTCCTAATTACTCATCAGGGCAAATCAGTTGGCACCTAGACTTCTTCAATATCTTATGGAAGCTGAGCTAGCAAACTGACAATGTTCAAAGCAAAATCTATATTAATAGAACAAACCAAATACCCAGTTTAGAGGAATACATACGTGCGTAACATCCCTTCCCAGTTTTGAGAAGTGAGCTATTTCTCTGCTGGGACAGCTCAATACAATAGAGTACGTAGATCTGGACCTCCGCCAGCACCTGTCTGTTCAGGAATTTCATCCACTTTAATAAGCTGCTGGTCTCTGGATCTCAATTAACCAGACAAGCTGGTGCAATTGTAGAGAACTCAAAAATATGAGAGAGAAGATTTCACAGATTCTCCATCTGTAGGCCTTCTGTAAGCATGACACATACAAATAGAATTTAATATTGTAGGTGACATCCTTAAAATTATGACTTACAGCCAGGCAATGAGAAGCTAGTAGAGGAACATCAGCATGAGGTCTCAGAACAAATGGTATTTTTCATGACTTGCTTCAATCTTTGTCATCACAAGTCAGCATCTATAACGAGCACCTTATTGATACAACAGCTCGAGTGGAAGTCGAGACCTGCCAGAACTTCTGGCTGCTCCATGACCTAACCCGAGATCCAAACAGGCAGAAGGGTTCACCAGCATGGATCTAATTACAGGATAGGGGCGCACTTCTACACAATGACAATTTAACAAGCAGAATATAGATACATCAAAAGGCTTGAATAACAAAGTAAATCATAAAAAATGTAATTTTCACTTTTATAAGAGTCTCACGGGAGTTTAAAGGAATGGAACCAGTAGGCTTCCAAAGAGATTACAGTAAAACCTACAATGTTTGCTAGGTAATTGTATTTTTTTCCATATATTCACCATATTATGTAATCCCAGACCAGGAATATAATATTTCAGTAAATTATTTTGGCTCCCAAATGTGTCTCAGATTCTTACTAAATGTCACTAGACATTTAGTGCCCACATACACTTTTTCCCCCACCTCGTAATGACAGAAAATGCTGTAGCCTGGCCCCTAAAGCAGCTTGCCATTTGCCAGACTCATTCCCTGTCTAGTCAGCTGAGATTGGATGCTCTTCAGGCAGCATCTTTCAGTGTCTGTTAGCAGCACTCTTAACAAACTGAAATTGTTAACTAAGTTGTTTAAATATGATTGTAATAACACAAATTTTTGCCTTTCTTTGTAGGCTAGACAGCCATCATCAAAAACAGATACAGTCAAACTGCTACCAAAATAAGTGGAAATCAGTATGTTACAAACCTCCATTTATGGAAGCAAGTTTCGGCAAATATGAAGTTCAACATGGCTGGCGATTTACACTACTCATAAAACAATTTATTTCATCTCTCCACTACACCGTCTACCACATTGCCTTCCAAAGTGCTTAGAAAATTACTGAAGATGTTATAACCAGGCACAAATTTACTAGTAACAAGATCATAAATGGAAACTTGGACCTGTTGCTGCAATCAGTAGTACTTAATCGACTCCTGCTGCTTCCATGGGTATTATCCATAAGCAATCACAAATCATAAAAGGCACTCGAATATCATTATATCAATGTAGAAAGAGAGTAAACATTTAAGTTTAACTGGCATATAACAAGCAAGTAACTCAGTAGAAAATGGTAAGATAAAATAGCTCCTACCCCACTGCTCAGTAGGTCTTGTTTTTATCTTTACTATTTAAATCAGACATTTCTCTGCTTGTGCTGTCTAATGCAACCTGAGATAGAAGGCCTAAAAGACACTACATAGAACACAGATATTTTTCATTTACAAAACATTATAAACTACTTTCTAACACCTAGTCCAGTGCAGATCTTTGCTCAGATTTTCTCTTTTTATTCTAAGGAGCTGAGCATAAAGCCTTTTTTTTTCCTAGCATTTATGGTGAGTCAGAGTGTGCTTTTTTTTTTTTTCTCAAGAAAATTTTGTCTGAGGAGGGAATTAAGCATGAAAATTTTAAGTCAAAATCAATAAAAAGTTGAGCAACTGAGTCCTAGCAAGTGATGGAGTCCCTCAACCATAACCCCTGGCAGGGCATCCTCTCCCCCATAATAGCACAGTTTTTAAGATACAAAAAAAAGACAAGGAGCAGAAGCTTTTAAATAGAGGTGAACTTCCTGAAGGAAGAATACCATGCTAATTATCTCTTTAATGGCTTGTTTCACCGTTCTCAACATACACACATACATACACACAAATCCAAATTTCTTTGGACTTTTTTTTTCTCTTTAAAAGCAATAGAGTACTAGCAATTTGTATCTCTTCTGCTAGTGTAATAATAACTCTAAAAACAACAAGAAGATCATGGGCTTCCCAATCATCCACTTGAGACTGCTCTCTGGACTGTTTCACATAAGCCACTGTCAACATTGTGGCTTTATGATCTTATTCTCATCCCCACATGGCCCAGTAGATCATCATACCCCATCACAGGACATAACCTGATTCATACCGTAGATCATCGCTGGTAGACTGAGGTCAGAGTACAATAAATTGCATCAGTATTATTTGTGTGAACAATTGATTGCACGGTCTAATATGGCTTAAGTCCAAGTGAATATGTGAATGCTCCAGATAGCACATTTCTCTGAAATCAATGACTGCTTGAAGGGTTTGATAACTGGAGGTTTTGGGCCATTAACACCAGCTGGTCATTAAGCCCACACAAATTGTTATAGCTTTTATAACCTTTCCTTATCTAAAGAAAACAATTAAGCATTTTAATTACATTACAGGGATGACAGAAGATAATTGGAGTCATCAGGAAATTATGTAGCCCCATTAATGTGAGTTACTGTCTCATTCCCATTGTTTACCAATGTACTTGCCATCTAGACAGAGTAAAAGTAACTCCTCAATTAGGCATTCATTCAAACCACAAAGAATCACAGAATACAAAATAAGTAACAGATTAAGGTAGTACTGTAAATATCTTTAAGCATATTTCTGGATAGAGGATATTATGAGGTAGCCCAAGCTTCAAAAGTGCAGTTATCACCTGGGAAAACTTATCATTTTTCATCTTTATTTTAAAATTGTCCATAGAAGCATATGGCGCTTATCTTTGTATAGCTTCTGTGAACTATCTTCTAACATCTACTTAAAAATTGTAATACCAGCAGAGAACCATGCACTAAAAGGAAGCTGTTTATATAATTTAACAAGGTATTGTCTTCTTTAGATCTTAGGATTTTTGTCCTGTATTTCAGTGCTCTTCATTAATTCTTCATTGGGATCAGACTAGTGCAGAGCGTAAAGGATTAGGTCTGATCTAAACAGGATTTTTTTTTTTTACAGTGTCACTTCTGCTAGTTTGCAATACAAAGAGGAGTGTGTAGAAATTTACCCCTGATTTTTTTGCTGCCATTCTTCCTTTGCATAAATTGCTGAGGCTGAACAGCAAGTATAAGCGCAGTTTCATTAATTCCCAGGGAATTCATGGTCATGAAATGCCAGCTTATTGGACATGAAGATTTACTGTTTTGCACTTAGGGGAAATATATAAGAAAATATTTACAAGTGCTCATTAGGTCTAAATTGTATCCTTATTCCATGCAGGTATACAGGGAATTAAGCACATTCTATAATGAAAATAGATGCTAGGCACTACGTTTAACACAGAAATAGTCAGCTGGACTATTTCAGAAGGATCACAATATACCAGACACAGAAAAACGGCCATGATAGAAAGTGGAATATGAGTCACCCTTATCATGGTCTTGTGGAAATGGGACAACCACGCTGGGTTATATAGACAGGATTGTATCCTACTTGCTTGACTTACTTGCAGTGAGTGTCCTGCCATTTGCACAAGGTCCCTAACAGTCATTGCAGGAACCTATGCATTAGGGAGTAAGTTTTCTCTTTGTCCAGTTAGCAACACCCAAATAAAAGAAAGAGGTGAACACCAAACACATCAGTGCTAAGCACAGGGAATTAGCACCTGTGCAAGTCTACAAGCCCAGGTCTTGCAAGCAAAACAGGATCTGTGACTCTTCACTTACATGTCAAACATATGAGCTTAGATATGTCAGGACATAAATAACAGTGTACAAACCCTGCAAGAGAAAATTTGGCACTTCTGAACTGTAAGAGAGCATTGGGATGGATTGAAATTGAAGTCTGTAAGTTTCTTTTCCAGGTGTTTTCATTGCAGCTGCTTTATTTTGATATAATTTGTTTTCTCGATCTAAATCATTCTGACCATGTGCACTTTTCCTATGTATACAGGGGAAATATTTAGTTTCTTTTAGAGAGGCAGCTAGAAGATATGTTCCCATACACACAACACTACAGGTTTTTATATTTTTCCAGATTGTCCAGTTCTTCATCCCTATTTTTTCCTCCAAAGTTTAGTCTTTCACACAGATTTTACATGGGTTGGTTTCCACTGACTTCAGAAGATTTACTTCCGATTTGTACCAATATAATCCCACTCAGAATTCCACCCAAAAGACTTTATCTGTTTTTAATGAACTCAGTAAACATAACTCCATCTATTATAGCAAAGTAATTTTAATTCTCCTGATGCCCCAAATTTTCCTACCAAAATGGCACACAATCAGCTGGTAGTAACATTGCATGCTCTGAAATGCCAGAACAGAAAGTCTGAAATCCATGTCCCTTTTGCTCCCTGTAGCAGTAGTCACAGAAGAACTATAATCCCAGAATTAATATTTTGCTCAATACCTTTAAGAAGTTTGGTTACAGCTATGCAAGGTCTCAGAGGATTGCATGCAAAAATAGGCACAAGCTGTTCATGAGGCAAATGCTAAAGAAATTTGCAGAGTAAAGCTGCTACTGTGGAAAAAATCTCACTGTCTATCTGACAGCTCTAAATTTACCATAATATCCCAACCCTTCATAACAAGTGTTGCCTGCATCCCTTGACCCTGATAATCTGCTCACTTGTTTTTTTTCAATACTTTTCCTCTGAGATGCACCAGCTGTACAAGTCTCCAATGTTTTCTCACTAGGGCTCTTTGCAAAAGTGGCCTTGGGGAACAATCTACCGACAGCAAACAGTTCTCCTGATCTACGTGACAAGCTATACTGGACAAAGTGGCACTAAAAATGAAGAATTATTTGAATGTGAAATGGGTTATAGCTCACTAGGGAAAGCAGGGAAGCAGACAATGACCACAGCATTGCTGGCAGTATTGAGAAAGTGGAACTGTACTACTAGGCCATTAAGCCTATCAGATCTAGATGCTTAAATAGAAAACATAATTTACAGATTCTGTTACTTTGTTTTGTTTTGTTTTGTTTTCTGTCCAACTTCTGCCTTTTGGGGAAGTTTACATATTGGCTTAAACTACTATCAAGCTTTTTATGGGACATTCATAAGGACTTAGTGCACCTTATCATATTGAAGCAAGAAACTCAAATCACATTCACTGCATATTTTTTGAAAATGACTGTGCCACACATTGGAAGGTCAAGTTTGATATATATATATAAAAGTCCATAACAGTGCAGACTGAGAACTGCATCTTGATTTAAACAGTTTTTTCTACTTGCATCTATGCAGAAATTTGTCACCACAGTGAAAAACTTTGAGCCACTAAAATAACAGTGAAATAGGGCTGTCAACAGGGCAGCTATAGTCATGGCAAAATGTGAATCAACAGTTCTTGCCATTTTAAAGACTACTTAAAAGACCAACCTTCATCCATTTTTGTGTTTATGATACATACAAGGGAAATATGTGCTCTGTATGAATTCATGGTTATTAGACTAGTGCTGCAACATTTTAGTTGGTGTCAGCATTTTCATGGCGAACCTCTTAGTACCGAGATCTATAACTTATGCATAAAAATTTGCTCGAGGCAGGAACCTGACACAAAAGCTAACCTATGTACATTCCTCATAGCTGGAGAGGATTAGCCATTTTAACCTTAGACAAATATAAAAAAAATAATGATAACTGGGTTCAGTCACTTTCTTGAACCATATTAAATATATAACACAGCACCAAGTAAAATAAGTCAACTATTCGTAATATCAACATGCTCTTCTAACACTTTGATGTTTTCAGACATCCTCATGATTTAAGCAGGGGCTTTGCATTATTTCACAAAGGTATTTCTGTAGTTCTTGTTACATCATTAGCTAGTTGCTCGGTAAGTATGCACCCAGAAGGCACACTTTTGAAGCACATATTACTATCCTCATTTTATAGGAGGGACTTGGAGCCAAGGGACTTGCCTAAGGTCAGGAAGTGTGTCAGATGGAAGAATCAACCCTCTGCCCTAAATCCTTAGTCTACACACCAATCATAAAAACACCAATATTCTGATCTCTTTATCAGAGGGAATTTTCACCCAACAACTTACTTCTTTCTTTATGTTCTGTCAGTTTTAAGTCTCTTGGCAATAGGAATTATCACTTCTGTAATAACAGAACCAGAAGCCAACTCAAATAAAATTATTCTGAGCCTAATTCCATATCAGAATTAAAAAATTAGTTCACTTCTGCATTCCATAGCACATGGCTTTGAAAAGTATGATGATCTAAGAAATTTTCCAAACACACCTAACTAAAATTTGAAAAAAGCTGAGGTTATTCTACTAATGAAGAGGTACAAGCAAAATATAAGATTACTATAGGGAAAAAAAGAAAGACAGCAACAGCACAAAAAGCCATTCCATTAATCTCAATAAAAGTGGAAAACCCTTGGGATTTATCAAGTCATAACCCTGAAGTCAACTCCAACATTAGCAGAGGGCTCTAGAATCATTAATTGCAGAATACAGTAAGGTTACTCTTGAAATTTAAATGTGTGCAGACTAGGCTGCAGTATTATTTTAATACTGGACATTATTATAACACTCCTGAAATATAATATATGAAATATAATATAATAATTAAAAGTACCTGATCTGTGATAACAATGTTAACATAGAATTGTACCTATTTTAGAGCATGTAATAGCATCTGAAATACACTAACATATATTGTTTAAAAAATCTATTTTGGGATCTAAAACTATTTGGGACTAGACTATTTAGGATCTAGAAGGCTAATTCTCTAGAGCTGCATTCTAAGATGATAGCTTCAACATCCAGTTCACCATCTTGTCTTGACAACAGTTTTTGCTGGCTTTATGTATTAAAGTATCACGTAAGTATAATTATTACATGATATTCAATGTCTACAGTGCAGAAATAAAAAGATCTTTTTATTATTACCTTTAAAAGGAGAAAAATGTTCCTAAAGCCTTCTGCCAGCAGAATAGCAGAAATTTCACATTTAAAATCACTGCATTCAAGTGGTATTAACAGTCTGCCAGCAAAAGACATGAAGCTCCCTCCCCACACCTCTGCCCCTCTTTTATGTTTCCAACACTGCAGTAAAACCACCACACACTGTCATATAATGGAAGGACATACACATTTTCTTACTACATACAATCATTAAACTTGGATTCTATTCTCCTTGATGTATTACTCAAGCAGTAATGCGTATTTACAGCATACGAGTCCAGAATAAACTTCTAAAAGGAAATACTTTGCAGCTCAGAAACAGTCAGTGAAAGCACAGAGCCGAGAGAAGGAAGGTTAGGTGCATCGTGCTGACCGGGTAACATCAAAAGGACATTCTGTACAACTGGGAAGTGCTCAGATCCCAAGCTGCTGCATGCTTTAGGGCCTAAAAATAATGAGATGTGTGCATGCAGGCAGATTTGTCATTTAATTATTTATACATATTAAATTCTTTTGTCACACTTTACATTTGGAGTTTTACTTTAAATCTGTGCAAAGGCTTTTACTGAAAGAGTAAATGCTCATTTACCAAGACCTTTATGAAGATACTTCCTAAGGAATATCCTGGGATCTATTACCATGATACCCAATTCAGGAGAATCAGAAATGAGAACCAGAAAGGGCGCTTTTGAATGTAGTTCACAAACTCTGCTGCCAGTTTCTGTTCAACCATAAAACATCTTTGTTTTGGTAACCAGGCATTGTTTTTCAAGGCTTTCTACTCTGGGCCCTCTCTACACAAAGCAGCAGGAGTGGGAGTAAGAGCCTTGCCTTTGATCATTAATAGAGATCAGCTCTGATGGATGCCTTCAGGCATTTCTCATCACTCTTGCCCCAGTATTACTTGACAGATTATGTCTTGTTAAATCACTCCAATTTGCAACAGGACATTTATCTTCCTTGTTTTGAGACCCTGTGTGCATCAAACCCCAGTAAACATTGCAACCACACCAATGCCAAAGAAACATAAAATTCTGGGGAGCTCAGTAACCACCACCAATGACTGAGAAAACTATTCTTGCAGCATCATTTGCTCTAGTTCTGTGGTCCTTCAGCTCTACAGCTGCCAGGTACATAATGTGGTGCTGGTTAGGTACAGTTCCTTGTGTATGGCTCATTTAAGGCTATCCACTATATGATTGGTAATAGTCTATTTTACAACATCATAGGTTCCAAATAAAGTATAACATGAAGGCCAGAGATAGTTCAAGCAGTCAATGATCCTTTGCATGGCTGTTCAAGTGACAATGCTTTAGATAAAAACATCCCAAGATGCAGAGGGAATTTTCCTTTATCATGCTAAACCAACTGTTGCGATATTCAAGTGGGGATGAAGAAAATGGGTAAGAGGTAAATGTCCTGAAATACAATCATGATTCTTTGTCAGAGTCTACAATTCATATGAAACAGGAAAAAAAAAAAAAAAAAGCCTTCCTGTAGCTTCAGAAGATATAACAAATGGAAACAAGTCTCCAGAGAATTTTATCTGTACTGAACCATACATTCCATCAGCCAGGCCCTCCCCTTTGTACACAAGATCAGAAATTTTGTACAAACTGATCTCATAAATCAATTCTTAAAAACAGTAATTCCCTAAGTTCACTGAGATTTGGAAATTCATATGTCTATCCAGAGAACCTGTTTTGAAAGAAACAGCATTAGTATACTTCAACATTTGGAATTTCAAAATGCATTTCTTAAACAATGATCATTCAACCTATTACATTCACTCTCAAGTATAAACTCTTAGTGATACATGCTGAGAAGTGTTTACCCTACTTTTATAAAGCTGAAAATGGACCCTGAGGTGCACTGTGACCAATCACACTAAAAAGAATGCACTATACAAAGAGTAGCCAAAGAAAATTTTTCAAATTATCTGTTGGTTCAGAATTGCCTGCATGGAATTAATTCAAATTTGTTTGTATAAAAATACCATGATTGTAAACAGGCTGACCGAAAAGAAAATGTTGGCAGATCACCCTTAATGGAAGCTTGTTTTATTACAACAATCTATTTATCTATCTGTAACCACTGCAACCAACACAGATTTCTAAAACACCCAAGAAAACCCAGAGTTTTTGACACTTGCCTATTGGCCAGCCAGACACCTCTGAAGTACTATGCCTTGAGATGGTTTTACCCAAAGAATGCACAATATTGAAGCAATTCTAACTTAAGTGGTTTTCAAGACAATTTCAGAATGCTAATGTATGGCTGTATAGAAGAAAATAAAAGCACTACATCAGGTGCACTAAAGAGGAAATAACATCTAGGATGCTGCAGAAAACAGGTCAGCTGGCCAGAGAAATGAAGCTTTAGGACTCTATCTGCCAGTCTAAGACCTGGATTTGATATTACATCCCTGTTGGACAAAACACTTCAGCACAGGCTTAAAACTAAGCCTATGCTTAAGTTTCACTGAAGACAAGATAGATTTCTTAAGCTGTCAATCACTGGTGAAGGTGAAGGCTTTGAGTTCAAACACCATAATTCTCACCTGCAAACAGCAGGAATCTTAGCAGAGAGAACAATTTTCTGTAGAATACTTCAGTATTGAAAGAAAATAATAATTACAATTTCCAAATTTTGAAGTTAGGTATTTACATTCCAAGCTAAGTAAATAAATAGTAAGTTTGCCCGATTTTCAGAAATGCTGAGTTCCCACTGATTTTAATGAGAGCAGTAGATGTTCAGATCCTCTTGAGAGTAAGATTGTTTAGCTATCCAAGCATGAATGAAGATGCTTGACTTTGAGAAGAAAACTGTCTTAAGATCTTACAAGAGCCAGGTGGAAATTTTTATTTCATGTTACACATCACTGATTAGGGATTCTGGCTCTGAACAATTATCGAGCAGCACGTTACATAGGACAAGCAGTGCTTTTGTTTACAATGTGATGGTAATCGTGTGATGCTCTCTACAAGAGGTAGTAGTACTGACTGACTACTTCTGGTAAAGTTTTTTTTTTTTTTAAAGAGCAATTTTCTTCCTTATTAATAGATTTATGCATGCTTGGATTTCTTAATAACATCCAAAGGGAGCCATGATACCACACAGAAAGCTGCCTTCTCTGCAAATTCCAAATCCTGCAGATCATAGCTTGAGGCTTTCCACACTTGACATTGCCATTTGTCCCTTCAGGTCCTACTCCCAATATGGTGGGGAGAAGAGAAACATTGCTTCTACAAATCCTGTTCCTATCAACTTTTAGAAGTTTGACAGACACAAGACTAGCTATTATGTACTAATCCATACAACATTGATTGCTAACTCCAGTACCTTCTCATGTCAATATATTCACTGGTGAAGGCACAATACTGAGCTGCACTTTGGAACAGATCCTTTTGCAAGCGCCTGGGACACAACTGAGATAGACATTTATTGGCTCTCACTCTGTTCATTATAACAATATGGGTGGCAAAATCTATCATGCATGTTAAACATCAAGCAGTCTCTAAGATCAATCACCAATTACAAGCTGACAAACTAAACTTTTTGCCTATAGTAGTAATTGGCAGTCCAGTGAAATTACAGTGTGCTGGTAAGGGAATAATTTCAACACCTCTTTCTGGTGTTGAATTTCCCCACACTTATTCTCCCTGACCACCCTAGAATACGACAATGTAAATCTAATCAGCTGAGAACATCCACTGCAAACCTTGGAGGGGAAAAATTACCACAGGATTTTTCGATGTTCTTTCTAGATTTGCTGCTTTACAAGATCATCACATTTCCCAGTGCTGCCCTACGTTTATCAGTGTAAGCAACATGATTGGTAAGATCACATTGACCAAATTCAGCAGGCAAGGAAACAATTCACATTTTTGTGAGAGTTTGGAATCCTAGTCATCACTTTCAGGACAAGCAAAATGCTTATAGGGACACAGCTTTTTCAAGAAATTGGTTATTTACCTGCTTAACGGAAATTTTTGTCACACCAGGCCAAGAAAAATCACATCAAAACCTCTGAAACATCACTTGATGTCATTTTATATTTTAATAAATTCGGCACACATCCCGTTATATCATGATGCATTATTAAGTGTCATTCTGTGATATGAAATAATCCATCAAAAATCCTTTGGGATCAAAGGGAATTGAATAACTGACATTCCTGCATGAACAGAAGTATAAGGAGGAGTGAAAAAACAAGTTGCCATTTGTGGGACAAACAGTTCAAAGAAGCTTAATGACTTCTCCTTTCCTTTATCTCCTCATAAAGATTCCTAATTGTGTCATACTTAGGTCTCAAATTAAAGGTCCTTCCTCTGTTCAGTGCCTGAGTTTGCCAGCATCTACACTCCAGTTCCTGGAAAGCCATAAAACAGAGAGATACTTGGTGTTAAGAAGTCGATCACGCTGGTCAGACCTTTTGGCCGCAGTCTTGCATTCATTATATTCAACTGTGAAAGTCTGTACCAGGGAGGACTACAGAAATTCTCCCGATATTTTAGCTGCTTCACTACTCCATTCCTCTCTCCCTGAAGCCAAGAGGATTCATGTATTAGGTATACTCCCAAACCAGACTGATGCAGTGTGTTTTGGTGACTGAAAACTTCCCTTGAAAAACAAGTGAAAACAAAAATAGATTGCTGCTGAAATAGTACAAACTTATTCTGATAGATATAAACAATCACCAGGAAAATTACTTTTGTGACTCAGTATCTCGAAATCAGCATTTCTGATTGGCATAAACTTGGCAACTTTAAGTTAAGAAACAGCTTAGACTGGAAGAAGTACATCTCTGTTACACGCGTAATGACGCTACACTGAAATAATTTATGAATATCAAGAGGGTTACATTCCGCAGATGAGGTTCTGGAAAAGGCATATTAAAATATATTTTATGACTTCTTTAATTTTATTTCTTTTGCCTTGTATGCCTCCCTTTGGTCATTTTTCATGTATTTTACAAGCTCGCACATCTAATCCCTGGGCAAAACATCCACATCAAAGAGGCAACTCCTGAACAGGAAATGAAGTCAAAGCAGCACATCTACACTTTCACCTGATAGGTCATATGAAAAGAAAACAAAAATAGTCCAATGAACTTATGTTAAAAAATATCACCAACAGAGAAGAACATTTCACCTGAACATCTCCTGGCTCACATTTCAGAAAGCAGATTGTCTGAAGTGGTTGGGTTAAAGACCACATTTTAATAGGTGGTGTTTAATTCATTACTGTGCTAGCAATGACATGCCCTTCTTCACACAGACAGGAATGGGATTTTGAAACCAACTATCCTTAATTACTTTCAGTTTACTATGCACATAAGATTGCAGTAGGATTTTTAAAGCTGCCAAAATTAACAGTTCTCCTTTAATTAATTTTCAACTACCTAAACAGCTAAGGAGGTAACTTTAGAAGCACATAAATGAATCAAGCTTATAAATCCCACTAGTGTTAGTAGGATGTCCATTCGTAGTTCATGTACGAGCTTCTGAAAAATATTGTCTCAGATCTGGTTTTTACAGTGTAAGCCTGTCAAAGGTGGGGTGGAAGGGGCTGGGAATGAATGAGCACAGGGGCTGCGAAGCCACCCAGTCGCAGAATAAATGCACTCCAAAGCACAGCTAATGCTTCTCCAGCGAGAGCCCCGTGCCTGCAGAGCCCTCTTGATAACTAATAGCATCTGTACACAGGGGCTTGGCCTTGTCATACAGTCTCTAAGCTTGGTATTTTCCATGGGGAACAAACAGTATCATCACATTTCTTAACGCAGGGCCCTAACATATTCAGGTTGGGCATTACACAAAGGTTTACTTTTTACATTTTCTCTCCACAACACACTTGTGAGGAAAATCAGAGGACAGTTTTTCCCATCAGTGGATGACTGCTAGTCAAACACAGGCATTAGGCTTGTTATGTTATGCATGCATGCAAATTTTTACAGGTACACAAAGAAAGGTGTGTGTGCGCGCACAATTGTGTGTTATCCAATGTATATATTTATCAGAACGTGCACATACCAATATATTAATACAATGCCATCCTAAGCACTTTGAGCTATGGGAACATCTCAAGGCAAACCCAGGAGTCCTTCCCTGCTGGTACACCCTGCCTGCATCCACATTCCTTCCAGCTTCCATCAGCATTTTGGCTGAGGAGAGAAGGTGGAAACTGTCTTCATCACAACTCCTGCTGAGGTGCACAGACACGGAGAGCACTTGTGAGTAATGAGCAGAACACTGCTTGGGGCAAGGAACTGCATCTTGCTCACACAAACCTTGAGGAATTCACAGTTTCTAATAAGGTCTTATTTTCCCTCTTTCAAAGAGCCACCACTTCCTTGAAGAGCCAGAGTGACAGACAGTGATTCGAGGAGAGCTCTTAAGCAGTGGTCACACTGTATAACCTGTCTGAAGGTTTACCAGGGCGGTTCAAAGGGCATAGAGGGGAGCCTGACTCTTTGAAGTGCAGCTCCCCACAGCTTTTCTTCCCATAAAGAGCAAAACATATGCCATAAAACTTTATGCTCAAACTTACAGGAATCTGGCTGAGGGCCTAGGAGTGCAAGGAAACTAATTAGTTCAAATCAACCCCTGGTTCCCCTGTTACCTCCCATCCAAACAGTAGCAAATCTAGCAGAAGTTAAAAGGCTTTAATGAAAGTACAGCCAGACCACAGGACACCTGTTTTTCTTCACCTAGTCCTTAAAACAAAACAAAAAAAGAACAAAACAAGAAAAGGCCCTAGCCAAATTGCACATCTATCCATTGTACAAGAATTCACGTGTATGGGAAAGGAAATGAACAGATTCCAGTTCCCTTCACTTATGAATAACATGGTATTTTTATATACACCTGCATGTACTGTTAGATCAAGTGCAGTACTTCAGCACTGCCTTCCAGGGTATTCTGTAGCATTACATTCACTTAAACGAAACAGGAAAAAAAGGTCAGAGCAGCAGCATCATGCAGCCTAGCCAAGGGCAAAATGTGAGCCTTTTGCTTAAAGCAGTTGAGGGAGACATTTACATGAGCACAGAAAAGATACTGTGGGCAGATATTGCAAAAATAATTGATTCTAAGAAGAGATGTTAGAGCAACTATGGTGTAAAATGCTTCACTGAGAAGATTATGCAACTGATGAAGGCAGGCACAAATCCAACAACTTGACTGCCAAACGGTGCTATTAAGTTATGATAATGCTGACATTTCCACTGACAAAAGAAACAAGGAGTTAAGGAGATTGTATACCCTCACCTGACTATGTGGCTATTCTGTTCTCTATAAGCATAGACCGGGATACTCAGGTTGCAGCACAGAGACAACAGCCCAGGCATGCAGTAGAAGCTTGGCTTTTCCAGTAAATGAGGCTCAAGTATACATGAGATTTCATAACTATCTGGGGGGAGAAAAAAGAGGAGAAGTTTCACCGAACATCTCTCTTCCCCCGCCCCCTGCCCCTTATCTTGTATTTTACCAAGTCTAACTCCTTTTCTTTACCTTGTGAGTGAGGTGGTAGAGCCATGTTGGCAGCCTCAGGGACATTCTGTAAACTGAGATTCATGTAAATTAGCTCCTGTCTCACTTCCTGCCAGCTTGACTCATTTTCTAGCACAGTGCCCTGGGACTTCTCCTGTGCTGGGGTCTCCCAGGTGCCAGAAGCAGACAGGTAATTACATCTGTGTCTCATGGATTCTCAGAGCAGAAGAAAGACCATGCCCTGTGCCATAACTGGGGGACATCACCCACACCTGGCTCTGCACTGCTCCCAGCTGGCACCTGATCCTCTCAACTGCAGACCCCAGGGTACTGTTCTGCACCAAGAGGGGATTAACTTGAGAGGTTGTATTTGAATTTGATCAGTATCTAGCACTGTCAAGCCTTGCTGCTTCCAATGGACGGTTAATGTAATAAAAGAGTGAGGAAATGGTGACTAAGAGCAGTTGCTGAGAGATCTATGGAACAGCTAGCGCTGAAAAGCGCTCAGCTAGCTCTCCATTTCCTCTGGATAGTTCCATCAATGATGGCCTGCGAAGTCCAGTATTAAAAATTCTCCTGTGCATGACATCATGATCATGAGTGGTCATCATGATCATGAATAATCATCATGATCTCGCAAGATGCTGTGAACTTCCTAGGAACTGAGATGAAGTGGTGCTAGGTGTTACCCACCATATCATGATTAGCCCTCTGCAGAGATGAGAGATTTTGAGAATACTTTGGATACGGACCAGGAAGTACATCCCATGATTAATTAGAAAACCCAGCTTTGACTGGGCAAATCCATATCCTTACATCATATTCAGTTTTACACATGACTAGCGCCACAGAAACCCATGTGACTACTTTAATTAGCAGGGTTTATTGACATAAATGTTTGTGGGATCAAGACCTGAGAGCACAAACATCTCCATCCTGTCATAGAGTCATTTCAGTTTTTTGTAATGTTTGAGGGGGAAGAGCAATTTGCAAAGTAAAATGCTTGTTGCACTGTGATTTGAATTTGCATAATAAAAGCATTTGCTTTTTAAAGCCTATATTAATCCTTAGAAGGGAGAGAAAGTGAATGTTCTAATATAATTCAAGATAGCTAGACACAGTTCCATTATTTTAATTTACATTTTATCGGGTTTTTGCTTTGGTAAAGAAACTAATCACGGTTGTAATTACTGCCTGATTCTATCTTTTATTACTGCTAAAATTTCTATTAAGGGAATGAAAGAAACTAATAGGATCATTAGAAGATCAATAGGAAATACTGCTTACATAGAAGTCGCATTGTATAAACTTCAACTCAAAAGCTAGGATCAGAAGAATTCCTTGGAAAGAGAATAATGCATTCATTCCATCTAGGAAAGAACACAAACAGATTTACAGGCTATCTGCAAGGAGAATTCTTTTTTGAGTTGACTTTTTTTCTCTCTCAATTTCATTCCTTTGTGAGCAATAGAGAAACTAAAAACACAAGAAAAAATTCATTATCTTTCTAGCTCTACCTCTAACATTCTTTGTATGAAGTCCAAATATCTTGAAGGTGTATCATTACTAATCATTGCTAATCATTACTTATCATTATACAACATTCCTAAATATAAGCAACATGACAACATGACTCGCATCAGATTGTAGCCTCTTTTTCATTCTTGAAATTTTGCTTTGGTAAATCCCATTAACTCTCCAGAACATCTAACATCTAAATCCATCTTTTTAACTTAGTTTTGGCAGCACAATAATTATTTCACCTAACACCACCTCTGCCTGAAGCTGTTAAACCAGCATGAATGTAATGTGTATGGTCAACGATAGGGTCCAGTGGGAATATCTAGTTGATGCACCTTTTTGTCACAGCTGTCCAGAGTGAAAGATACAAATCTGTTGTACCTGATAGACATAAAATGATGGAATTACACAAGGATAAGTTCCATTTGTGTTTAATAATACTTTTTAACCTTTAATTTCTTTTTTAAAACTTCAAATTTTGCCTTAGTTACAAATCTAAACGCAAAATTCAACAAGAAACTAGTCCAGGCTACCAGTGGACTGCAGCAGCAGCTCAACAAAATCATTTCCCAGAAAGCGTGGGAAGGTGCATTTCAAAACACACTTCACAAAGATGTGGTACATGCCCATGACACAAAGGAAAACAAAAGTTTTAGACTCAGCACAGGCATCTGAGTGGGTATAAAAAACTCTTAGGCCGATGCCAAAAATCATTATAACCAAGAAACTTCTGGATTTGTTCAGACTGTTACTCATCTAAAAATAACTGTCCTTCTCTTCTTTGATTCTCCAGTGATCTCTGTCAGAGATGGAAAATGAAGGGATTCCAAACAAACCCAAAAGTTCAAAATTGAACTTCAGTCTCTGAAAACCAACCCTTCTCTCCTGCTCTTCCATAGGCCAAAACCTCAAATTCTTGCTACACTCCCACACCTTGACTCAGCAATAAAGGAGATGTATTTAGGAGCTGTGACACTACCCAGATTCATCTTTCTCAGCATGTTTAACCTGTCCAAGGTGAAAGTTTTCAAAGCACCTAATGAGTCAGACTCCAAAGCCTTCATTATGAAAAAAACATGAATTACAGCTCACCACATTTCAGCATGGCATGTTAAAAGATAATTTACAGCTTTCTGTCTAGGCACCTCTCACCAGCTCTGTCAATTTGGGAATCAGTGGACAATTGACCCAACTCTATGTCAGCCACAGACACATACTGTCTACACAGACAGCCAGCTCAGCTCCAAACAAAGTTCTCAAGCTAAAGCAGGTCACCTGAATGTTGCTCTTTCACACAGGTCACCTTAAGTCAAAAGTGCCAGTACAGACACAGTAGCTCTGTGTAAAGCCAATCTACACCACCTTCCTGGAAATCATAGCATTTGTAACCATAATGTAGAAACACATAATTATACCAAAAATTACTGGAGTCACTCAGAGAATATAATGCCTGATCCATCTGCAGTGGCATCTGCATTCATGAGCACTCTTATGAGCTGGACTACTGGAAAAAAAATGAGAAGCGGGAACTCTAGTGGCCCTCCAGGAGCCGAAGTAGATACAGGAGGGTCTGAGCTGGATTTAAGAATTCTGTATTCAAGGCAGGGTTGTGTAGGCGACTGTGAAGTGCTCTCCCTAGAGCCTCCTAGGATGTCTTTCATTCAGGCTTTCTTATTATCTATTGTTTTCTAGCCCCAATTATGCAATATAATGGAAACTTGACTACACAGACCTTAAAGGAAAAAAGGAAAAGGAAAGACAATCAAAATAAACACATAGAAACACTTCAGATGCTACTCAATATACATATTAGCAGATTTACAAATTTCAAGTACTTTACAGTGAAAAGGACTGAGCTAGAAACTCAGTGCCAGCAATAGAAACAGAATCTGCTCCTGAGTGTACTAGCATTTTCTGCTATTATTAAAGACAGACAGGATTAAAGACTTGTGCAAGGAAGCTCTCATAGTTGACATAATACAACCCAAGAGGAGTGATAATCAACAGAAAACTTGATTTTAAGTAGGTAAAAATTGATATGTGACCACAGCAAATTTTCTGTTTTAACCCTGGTGACTTTTGATTTTGCACAAGAAGCTGATAAAATAGACATCTTCGTGCTCAAACAAGGATTTATATTTTAAGCCAAAGGTGTCCACTGCTCTCAAAAATAGCAGACAAGTAATGATGATGATTTTAGGCAAGAAAGTCACATACATGCAGAATTGCCACACAGGTGACAAGTCCTAAATCACCACATCCTCAAAAATAGGCAACAAAATTCATAAGACCTCACAAATATGAAATAAGATATTCAAGGCATAAATCTACCAGAGTATAGACTTACAGTGAGGGAAAAGAGGAAGATTTGGCTTTTTTTGCTTCTTCTTTAAAAGCGGGTAGAAATATTTCTAAGTGCAAGGTATATGCGGTATTGGTATACTTTGAATTATGTTCTTCCCTTTAAAAATTTGCCTACATGAATAGTATAATGATATGGATGAATTGTCTATATTGAGAGTATTGCTTCTTTAAAAGATTCATTGTGAACGTATACTGAATTTCAGGCAAATTTCTATTTGAATTACCAAAAGGATTGTTGCCTTTTTTCCTGAATAGTTGCCATTTCTTACACAACAGACAAGCTGCAAGGTAATTCTTAAAATTATACTCTACAGCAAGCAGAGGTCAAAGGGATAGTTTTCACACAGCTCTGATTGAAATCATCCTTTATACAGTCTCTTCTTTACCTTATTGCCTTTCTTCTTGAATTTTCTTGTATTGTATTTAAAACAAACACTGTTCTCCAATATGTTCTCCATATTACCAAGCAGACAATGTACAGAGTCAATTAAAAGAAATTATCCAGTAATTAAGTGGAAGCCAGTTCATCAGTTCATCAGAAAACTGTTTAGTTTGGAGGATAAAATTAAAAAAAAAATGAAAAAAGGGGGGGGGGGACAGAGAGAGAGAGAGAAAACTTTGACGGCATTTCAGAGCATCTCCTGAATATGGACACCACATCTGAACAGGGACACAAAATTTTGTCATTTAAAAATTATATACCTTGCTTCACCTCCGCTCCAAAGGGACATTATATGACTAAAAACACACATTGGGGGTACACAGTGGGATGTATTTTATAGCTATTTCACAAAACTTTTCATCAAATGAAAATAACGTTGCAAGTAAGATCCACGCTTGGCAATAAGGCACCAGCAGGTGTGACTGCAATTCAGCAAAGCTGCCCTGAAACCATTTGTTATTGTTGTTGATGTTTACTGCTTCCATACAGAATCTGTTTCTCCTGACATTGCCCCATGTTTATAAGAACAGAGTAAATTACTGACTTCTGTAGGCAACTCTGAGACATCTGTTTTCTTCTTTTGTCACTATATCTTTTTCTTTTCAGGATTCAGTTGTCCGGACCTAAGCCAATATCTGATATTAGCAAAACTACTGCTGGATTAACTTTCTGCATTTATAATTTCTATTTCTCCTTTTATAAGTTTTTTAGGGGATGGAGGACAACACGAAGGGAGTTGATCCAATGTCATGTAGCACTTCAGGCAATACCCTGCTCTACTGGTAGAGGGATCTTCAGCTGCTAAATTTTACATTTGTCGAAACAGCATTCTAAATCCTTGGTTTTCTAACAGCAAAGTGTTTTAAACACATCAGATGAACTGCTAAAATTTTGACTATGACTGCAGTGCGACCTCTCTGTATTTCCCTTTTGTCCTGGTGCTTACAGAATCACCTCATCAATCTCTAGCCACAAAAACTATACTGAAGTTACTACTTTATGATCAGAAGTTAAAGGTTTCTTGACCATTTGATTTTAGCCTTTGTGCCTTTAGTTGTTACCTCTTATTTTCTCTTTCACACCTGGATTATTACAGGCTTTCCCTGCTGCACTGGTTTTCCTTCCATTGGCATTTACTCTCCGCTGCTTCCTGATCCTGATACATGCTTTGACCAGTAGCAAAAATCCACGGGTACAAATATGGCACCAAATACTGGCATAAACTACAAAAACGACAATACAGGTAGATGTTAGATATTGTGTTAGATATTGAGATTAAAATAGAGCATGACACTTTCCAAAGTTCATTTGCACTAATGTAGGTAAAAAGAGTTTTCATTTCTGGGGGTTATTCATGTCTGGGTATGGATTTTTACATTTCCCTGTATGTGGGTTACAGGGACAATATTTTTAAAGGGAAATATTTCACTATGGTGGATAATGTATTTTCACTACATAAATTTTGCATGCAGAGCCTATATGTTTTACATGGTTTCAATGATCGACAGTGCAACAGCTTAAACAAAAGACGATCACATGGGCTTAATAAAGTCAGTGGTAATAAAAAAGAAAAGCTTTACTTAAAGAGGAAAATATTTATATTGGAAACAATAATTATATACCATTTTTCATCCCCCAGAAGTGCTTTTTAAGTGTCATCCAGTGGTTTGCTCAAAAGACTATGAGTGAGAATTGAATTTCTTCTCCCCACTGCCACCTACTTGTTGTGTGACCTTGAACCAATCACTTACTGACGGATTTTCAGCAATGCCAGCTACCTATCCCAGTACTGCTAAAAAAATCAGGCCATTAATCTCCTTGGGCCTTATTTTCCCCACCTGTAAAACAGTAGTTACTTACTTTGCAGGACTGTTAGGAGTCTTAATCAGTATTTGTAGGACATCTGGAGATCCTCAGATAAGGCTTAACTTGGTTTTATTTAAAGCAATGTAAGATACTTCCCATGACAAAGAACTGGATTTACTCCCTGAAGTGGAGCAGAACCACCCTTAAAGCACAAGAAATAGGAAGTGGGATAAAAGCAAAGGAATTCTGATTCCCTGTTCTTATTAGCCCTCCTACTGCTACACTGGAAATAGTTCCTGAGAGCCACCACAGGAAGCAGAAAGCGTAACCTCTAGCTCGCCACCTTCAGAATGGTAGCAGTGAGCCAGGCAGCAGCCGTCCTGCAACAATTTAGGATTCTTAATCAAAACCACCCTTACTGTTCCCATATTTAGTGGTCCTCAAGCAAGCCCACAGAGCCACCACTTTCTTTGTCATTACCATTTGTCTGTGACTGCTTTAGAACCGGGATTATCCCTTTATACCATGAATATGAAGCACCTGACAGGACTCCTGTGGCAGGACACTGGTTTGCAGCTTCTAGAAGTAATAATATCATGAAATTTAGTAGGTAAAGTCCTCTGTTCAGCTCGGCAAGCTCCTATGCTTCGCAATAGGAGCTTAGGCTCTACTCAAGCACCATAGTAGCTAACTCCTGCCCAGGCATCAATCTGCAGAAATGAGGAGAGGCCTTCTTCATTCTGCTGATGAAACAACAGAGGAAGGACACCAGTTTACCATAGTAGTGGAGTAGATACAGCAAACCAAACATCTGCCAGTGCATTATATAGCTGACAGAAAGAAGATGATCTGATGAGAAATACTGTATACCGCAGCTGTATCTTGGGCATTTATTCAGGACCTCACAAGGAGGTAAGGAGGGAAAAATATATATTTTAAAACAACAGCATAACCCAGGCGGTAGGAAAGGGGCTGGAGCTGGCTCCCCAGCACAGACTCCTCAAAGAGTCCCTGCTCCACAGACAAGGCAAATTAGAGAGAGAAAAATACAAGGAAGGTAAACGTAATTAATTAAAAAGCTGCTCACCCACAAGGGCTGCTAGAATGCACTGGATCAATTTTTGTTGCCATTGCTATAGCAGAGCTAGAGAACTTCAAAAGCTTTTTACCAGATTCTCCAAGATATATAAGAATTAGGTTCCAAAAGCACCTTTTCTAAATGCTCTATCCTCCCAAAGGGATTTTTAAATCCAGTTTTGGACTCTGCATAAACAAGTCCTCATCCAGTGTGAGAGCTGTTCTGCTAAAGTCTCTCTCCTACTGTTTTTCCTTCAGGAAGGGAAAGTATCTGATTTGTTTAGGCTATTTAATCCACTTCCAACCACTAACTTTTCCCAAGATCTCATTTTCCTTCTGCTCTTTGCTAATGATCAAACTCTTTATTCACACATGTCCAAAGCACCTAATCTTCTATCCTGAGTTTTTATCCCATTTTAAGTTATTGATAACTGAGTTAACTTGGTTCTTATTCTTATCAGCTGATAAATCCTTTACCACCCAACCTCTCACTTTGCAGCCTGTTCATTTTACTAGAGAATAAAACCCAGAAAATTTTACAAGTTTAGCTTCAGATCTGTATTTCTAGTGAAGTTTGGAGTGAAGAATCAGTTTTTACAGAAGTTACTGGGGATAGTCAGTAATCTTTTTCATAATGGTTTAATAGGCATATATAAACCTGTGTAGTATTCTGGTATCTCTGAGCTCATGATTCCTCCAAAAGAATTAACATGTCAAATATGCCATTTTTTTAGCACAAGCTCTTTTGTATTTGAAACCATGGAGACTTGAAATGCCTCTAATAAAAGGGATACTTAAGACTTATGTGGTTTTGATTTTCATTTTTAGTAAGGCCCTTACTATACTCTGAAGAATAATAATAAGTGGAATATAAATGTGTCTTAGGTTCAGTTTAAAGGGCCCTTATACAAATGAGAGTAGTCACCCTGTCTGGTAAAAAGGGAAGTTAAACAGCTTACCACATACAGCACGAGGGTGGTCTTTTCTCCAGCAAGGGTTTATGAAGGTCCATTATCCTGCTTTACCAACAAATCCCAGCAAATCAGTCGAATTGCAATAGACATGAAGTAAAGCACATCTTTGAGCATACAGCATCACATATATGTCACCATCAGAAGTCATTTGTCTTACAAGCTCTTGAGCTATTTTTCCACCACCTAGTTTTATATTACTCTCCTTTACAGAAACTAAACTTGAAGAGATGGTTTTTACGGGAAATGCTGGGAATCTGGGAGATTTCCAGCATTTTGTTATTTGCCGTTGTACTTGCTGTTTCAGTTTGATGGACACTGTTGATATACCCAGAGATATCAACAGCAAAGGAGTCAGTGTGACAGACATAATCAGCAAAAGCTCTAAGATGTATTTTCTCTGAAAGACTGGGTTTGCCACAGGTGGGTTTACATGAACAGAACTCCTGCCTGAGATGTATATGCTGGAGTTTCACATATGCAAGGGTGTGGGTGGGTAGAACACAGGCTTATCATACCTTCCAATATATCACATATATGATATGACATATGATTGCCATCATGACAAAGATTCCCTGGGGGTCACACTTACGGCTGTAGGCAGACACTGCACCACACCATAATGAGTCCTCTAAATAAGGAGTGTACAAATGGATCAATATTATCTATATTAAACATATATTCACTTATTTGCCATTATGCATTCATACATACAGAAGTAAAATTAATTCACCATTGATGTAAAGAGCTGCAGCTTTTTTCATTCAAGCTGTATTAGGCACCATGTGATGGATTACACAGATATGTGAAAATGAAATCGTTCATTTTAACTTCTTCCTGCTGTCACTGAAAACATAGGAGCTGTTTCAAGATGATTTGGCCTGAACCCGATTGTAATTGTTCCTACCTTTTTTAAAGGATGAATTGAAACATCTACAAAAAGGAGAAGAAAAGAGGGGGGGTAGGGAAGAATCAAAAATCCCACCATGGAAAGCTGTGCTGTGAATCTACGGTCAGTGCAGAGCCTGCCACACACTTCTGCTTCGAGCCAGCCAGCAGTAAGTGTGCTCAATGCATACTGATTTAGGGCCTGATCCTTAAAAGTGCTCTACAGATTCCGCTGACAGATTTCAATTTGTAGATGTAGCCTCTGTGCAGCAACCAGTTTGGAGCCAGATGGAAACGACAATTTTTAAGTACACAGGAAAAAAGAATAGAAGCATTAATACAATGTTGAATTCAAATTCAGTGGGATTCTTTTGAGTTCAGTAACCTTTGCAGTGAGTCCCAAGACCACAAGTTTATTACAAAATAAAGACAGGAACTAATCAAGTAATTGTGCTTTAGATCCTCTCCATTTCCGGATAATGAGGCCCCAAGCGTCACATTCCCCCTTTTTTTGCAATATTAAAGGAAATCTGAGCCTGATACCATGTTGTTAAAAATGTAACGATGTGAGGATGTACTTTCTTATGCTACTTCTGTTGACTCACCTAAATAGTTCCTTTGCTTTTCATGACTTTGGTCAGGCAAATTGATTTCCTTTGCAAGGCCCCTCAGACAAGCAGTTAGGCAGGCCATGTCTCTACCTGGGATCACCCTGTGACACTCACTGCTATTCACTCTGTGTTTGTGCAGGGACATAAGGAAATTAAGAGCACTGTTATCAAGTTAAGAGCTACATCTTGATTTATCTAGTCATATCTACACTTACAAGGAAACAGGGTTTGCTTGTAACATCGTTACTTTAAGAAAAACTCATTTCTTCATTGGTATGCCATTTATCTTCTCTAGACTATAAGCATATCATGCATATTACAGACATATTTTATCTACAAAATTTACTGAAAGACATTCACACTTCACTGACAAAGAACATACTGAATTTCATTTTCTGTTTTCTTTGCCACACAGAAGTACCAGAGGCCACAGCAAGACAATATAAAACCTTCCAGTCTTCAAATAGTTTCTACATCTCCATTTCCTCTTCTATTCCTCCATTAACTTGTATTTTCACCGAGTACAGAAACATTCTCATCCTACATATATCCACCCCTCTGGTACTGTGATCTCAGCTGCAGATCTAAAAGTGATAATAGAATAAAATAATGCTAGTCAATGTTGCTGATTCACATCTGATTCAATTTATAAACATAAGATCCAATTTATCACCTCACAAAAATACCTCAGTGAAGTTTCTGCGGTTTAATTTTAGTTTTTACAGCATCTATATCCACATTACAAATTTAGAAGTGATTGACGTTCAACTACCATAGTGATGGGCTCTGTGTAAACAATTACTTGGAGCAGAAAAGGAATCATCTTCAGTCATTCACCAGACATGCAGTAGTGGACCTTTAGCAAAACATCCTTGTAGTTTACATAGGTTAAGAATTACCAAAAACAGTTTTTCCTATCTAACCCTCTTAGATATGATGAAGCTGTATGCTTTAATACATAAGAAATCCTGTATGAAAAGACACAGTCAATATTGAAAACAGTTGTAGTTATAACTCCCCTTTGCAAAAAGAAGGGAAAAAATTGTTAGCACAAGAAAAGGCTTCCTCCCCCCCGCCCCACAACATAATAATAGAGCAGTTAAATCCCCAAGATCTATTTCTATTAAAGGAAGAGGATGACACAGTTCATGCATAAACTCTATTTTTGTTATTTCTGAAGCATTACTTGGGATCCACTCAATGGCTGATGTCCAAACACCTCAGCCTCTGCTTGAACTTCTGGCACATCATTCTGATGGCTAGCAGCAATATTAACCACTTGCAAAATAAACTTAGAAACAAGGTCACTGTTTTTAAAATTATGGGAGACAAAAGATTTGTGGGGTTTTTTTTAAGTAGAAAAGAGATTTCTTATACATACAGACAGTAGACTAATGCTAATGAACCCCCAAAATAAGTCCAGAAATTAGCTGTGTATTCATCTGTTTACACATTTATCTCTATTAGCAGACTTTTCTGTAAGTCACTACTTGAATTTTACTATCAGATATGATGAGTAAAAAAAAAAAAAAACCACACACACACACAAAAACAAAAAAACAAGTACTTGGAGAAATACTGCTATCACAGTGGTAAGATAAATCGCTGTCTTTTGCTCCAATTGTAAGATTTTACATCAGTAGAGTAATATAAACACTCAGTATATTTCATATATCAAAATTCAAAGAGTTAATCCATGCTAATCTATAAATCACATGAGAATTTCCTCTTCTGGAAGCAAAGTTTGTTCTTTACCTATCTTTTCATGGATTTTGAAACAAAACATCATGAACTTGCATCTCTAAATAATGTGTTAACCCCCCAGGGATTTCTCGGGTAGCACTGCAAGATCACAAGAGCAAAGTGTGCAGTCCAGCTGAACTTGGCAAGCTTTATCGTGTGCCTAGAGACTGAAAGTGCAAATATTAATGTAGTTCACATGCCCTTAAAGAACATGCAAGCAGAAGTTCATCTACATGAGCGAAGTTCATCTACATCAGTCCTTAAAACCTGACCAGTGAAGTCGGAAGCTGCAACTAACTCCTCACAGGTCCACAAAAAATCATCTTGTTCTTTCTCAGCTTCACATAAAAGAGGGATTTTGTTCCATATTTTTCTGTAGGAGAAGAACAAAATGTAAGGCTATGGATTCATTCCCTTTATACTGACCAGCTCTGCCAAGCCCCTGCACAGCTCTGGTGATCTATGTCTCATAGAACACTAGCCTTGTTTTACCTATTAGTTAAACACAGGGAAAAAAATGAAGCCATGTTCAAATACATTTAAGATGGACAAGATGTCAGCACAATAGAACTTTTACATGAGCATCACTGGGAGATGTTCCTAGGCCACAGATAAGTGACATGAAATCAGGCAAAGATCATAGTCTCCATAGGCCATAGCTAGTGAAGCCTTAACCAAGCCCTCATTTCTACATTTTAATATCAATTATGAAGAAATCAACATATCTCAATTTCTATACTATATAATCTATAACAGATTCCTTACCTAAAACAACAGTCAAAACCTCCCCTGTTTATCCCCAATAGGCTTTGCCACAGTGCTGTGAAATTTGCTGAGGTCTGTGTCAAAATTTCTCATGAAATTGGTCAAAGTGAACCTCTCAAAGAGCTAAAGCAATGCTAAATTTCGTAAGATATCTGCACAGGCGTATTTATTTATTTAAGACCGGAAAAATATTTATGCTGACGGCCACATCCTTTAAAGTCATTTTAACTCTAGCCTACTGATATCACTGATTTGAGGTAATAGAGCACCGATTTTTTGTGGGACTAACTGTACTGTGCATTTGAAGACACAATGCAGGACTTAGAAATATAACAGGCTCTGATCATTGGAGAAGAAAGAATTAATCAAACAACCTTAAAATGGAATATGGTGACTTTCTTAGCTAAATTCTGTAAAGCTGAATGTTAGAAAGGTTCTATCGAGGTCTATGGTTTGATCATAGCTATGTAAAAATATTAGATCCTGAAAGCCTAATATTTAAAAGCAAGTTAATTTCCTGTATTTTTTAAGTCCTGGCTAAATGATGACCATCAGCAAGAATCAGTAGGAATTTTAAGACATCTTTATTAGCTGCTATTAATATATATACACTCTTTTATCAATTTTCTCCCTCATCATTCTCCCATGAGTGTTAGTTTTTGAACATTTTCTCATATTAAATGATATGCAGAAAATAGAAATGGGAAAGAGGACATTAAACATGCACATTTCAGGTGGGGAGGATAGGGTGGGGACTGGCAGCAAACCAAAACCACTCACTAGTAAATCTAGGCTTACTATTCAAGCAAGTTTTTACTAGCATCATTTAATTTTAAATGGAATCCCTTTAATTACAGGAATTAATTCTTAAGGAATTAATTTCCTTAAGACTTCCTACCCAGCCCTAATTTTAGAGGGAGCACAAGCCATTCTGGCAAATGCCTTTTCATTCTTGAAGTGCTATCATGAGGATGTACCTATCTCCAAGATATGAATTACAAGCCAGATGGCAGGTTGGGGAAATCCAGCTGTTAAATTTGAGTATCCAAAGGCTCTGCTCCCTCCCTCCCATAATGCCCTCCTGAGCTGAACAACCAACCTTGTTCTGTTCACCTAATCCCAAACCAAGCAGCTGCTAATCAAGCAAAAAGAAATGAGTATCATTTACCTTTGCTTTTGTCTTTAATTAAATGTATTGCACTCCGGTGCTGGCACTCACTCTGAGCCTTTTGCTATGCAAATTTCAAGGCTAACCTTTATTCAGAGAACAACAAGTGTACACTTGAGAGCGAGCTGGCATCCTTTCAGTGCTCCTTGTGTTTAAGTGCACTCTCAGGTGTTTTTGTTATCCTTTGCAACAGCCTCTTCCCTTTCCAATTAGAATAATTAGAGGCCTGCCAGGAAGAAAAATGCTTTGTTTCCTTTTATCCACAATGGAACATATAAGGCTGTAGTTCATTCTTAAAATTAAAGACCCTAATTTCCTGCCACAGGCAGCGTCAGCGCACAGCTTAGGTCTCTGTTCAGGAGACATTCCTAAGGCAGCGATGGGCTCAAGTTCATACACTTGCAGAGGAACACCAACCCTGCTGCTGGTGCAGGTCTGTACAACAGGGCACTTCAGGGACTGTATTTTGATGTCTCTGAATAACAGAAGTGCTTGTTATTGTTACAGATGGCCCAAAATTAGCCCTCAAGAATGAGAATCCTCTGTGCTCGTGCCAGATATTGGGATCAGTTCTAACTCAGCCTGAAGGGCTTTAGGCTGCTTCTGAACCATCAAAGGAAAGACAATCAATCACTCACTGTTCAGCACGGTACATGCCCCGTCACAGGCCTCCGCTCCGTCACTCTGGCATGATTACGAGGGGAACTTAAATCTGTTAGTACCAGCCAGAATAGAGTGTAAGGGGTTTTCCTTGAAAAGACTTAATTTCTTTCCAGGGAGGGGAAAGATGAGGAACACAGCAGCTATGCCAGCTGCACAGTAAGTTCAGCAGACAGAAGTCTCCATTTAGGTAGGAGCTATTGGGAGAAAGAATGACAGAAGATTTGTCGGGGTGGGATAAAAGCATGCAACTGTAAACAGGAGTAAGGACTAAGCTGTTGGATCAGCTCTAATAATTGGAATTACTTTCTCTAATCATTGCTTATACTCAAGGGCTTCCTGTTGTGATACTCACCTGTTAGAAACTGCAACCAGCTGTTTATGTGTGCAGAGCAGTTTCTTCCAGTCCAGCCATCAGGGCTGAGGTAAGGATTTATAGTATAATACCACAAGTGTTCAAAGAAATGAAACTGAGACCCTGCGAAGTAATGAAACTCAGAAAAACTCTCAGCACATAAAAATTGCTTTCACAAACATCTAAGACCACTAAATAAAATAAAAAGCCGAAATGAAACAGCAGACTCCGGAATGACCTTGAGAGCTGCAATCTTCAATTCTGCCAGGTAGGCAGAGCAGCAAATCCCAAAGCACTCTCTGTATATAGAAACTGCAGACAAAGACTGTCAGTCAGAGGGTCCCCAAAAGAGGCAACATGAGGCTTTTTCTGGCAAAATCTTGGATTATTCTTACATGAGAGCTAAAAGCCACAGGATACCATGCAATATACTACAAGAAAGAAATACTGCTACAGGGACTTTCAGAAATGATGAACCTTCCGAGAGGACTGTACAGCATCATTATAGTAATATGAAAGCTGGTTTGTCCTCCTGCCTCAGCTGTGTCAACTGCACAAGTCGTGAAGTCAGTTTTCAAACCCACTGCGAAGCAGAAACCAGCCCTCTGCGTTTTCACTGCAATGAATACGACGAGGGTGGATACCATGGGTTTGATTTTCCTCACGAGGAGGAAAGTTGTGGTTGAATTTCATTTCAGAATTAAAGTACACTAAAATTAGAAGAACTCAATCCATCACCATATGTCCTAACGCTCCTGTAACATATAGAGTATGGGCCTGATTGTCTCATTTACACCATCCATAGCATGTAGGCTACAGGCTGCTTCACCTTGATAGGACTGTTTTGATGTTCTGCCAGTAAACTCCAGAGGTACACCACTGATTCATGTATGATTAGCACTAATACACTCTTTTAATCAGATGAGCCTAGTAATTTCATAAAAATAATTTCATCTTGTGCATGCACAATATTGCACACAAGTCCATAGCATTCACCCTTAAGAGTTCTAAAACCATATGTAGATGGCTTTAAGAGCGGTACTTTCATACCATGGTTTTATAATACGAAACTGCTTTGCTTACTTTTGGAATATTACTCTTAATATACACAGATGCAGAAATTGTATCAGTTTAATATATCAGATGATCAATTAACAGTATCTCAAATGTATTTTGATGAACTGTACTATGAATTTGTAGGATGGGCATGTGAATTATAGAATCCCAATATCAAATGTAAAAAAAAAAAAAAAAAAAAAATCTCATGCAGAGTAAGGTTACGCTTACACATTTACAGTAGCTGCTTTACTAATGTAATTCCATCACTTTCAAGAAGATTTTGAAATAAACAGAAGATGTAGTTCACGGCACAAGCAGCTTTTGTGGCACCAATTATCTAAGATTCACAAGTATTCAAAACTTTTACCATCTATTACCTTCATTTCAGAAAGCATCTGTGCATAACACAATATCCTCATCCACAGACTGGTTTCCAAATTTCAGCCTATTAACAGCATTGCCACCTCAGAAGAGCCAAAAAAAAAAAAAAAAACCCACTTTCCTATTGTTTCAGACAAGGCCCATCCAGACCACATGCATGTCCCCATCACAGATAATTATGGGAAAGTACAGGATTAAGAAACATATATTCTTCCCATTTTGGTAGCTAATATTTAAGGGACTTTCTAAGCCTGAGATCACCTCGCTTGTTTTAACAATCAACAACATAGTTATTATTTAGTTACATATTATAGTTTTAGTATTAACATCATCATCAGGAGTTTTCTTCGAATCATGACCTGGAGTCAAGAAATTACATAGGAATCTAAGGTGTCATCAAACTAATTATATGCACTATTCACACAGCCTATTTAGTTTAACAAAACAAGTCTTGGTTGTCTCTCATGAAAACAGAGAAGTACCTTGAGGGCAGACTCAGAGTGACAAGTTCAGCTGCTGTTCGAGCTCCTGCTGTGGAATTGGCCTTTGTAGACATCGTGGAGATACATGTGAACGGTGTGTCAGAACCCGGGCCTAAGAACCCTCTTCTCCACCACTCTGTCTCCCAAAAGAAACACAAGAGAATAGTTCTTGTTTTAAGAAATATTTTCTACTTCTGAATCCAACTTCCTGATTTTCCTTCTGATTTTTGATTTTACAGGGCTGACAGTACAAGATCTCATTATTTATTCTGTTCCTACACAATCCAACTCAGTCTTTACTTCCCCTCATTCTGATTTTTCTTGTTGTTGTGAACGACAAACAAAAGATAAAGATGTGCAGCAGCTGGCCATAAATAAAACACATTGTTTTACTGTCCCACTATAATGTACTCTGGAGAGCAGGACTGTATCATTCCAGGCCAGAGAACTTTATAACAAAATGCTCCCAGAGCTTGAAACTACTTACTTATAGCCAGAGGAACTCTCCCTAAACATGAAGTAATGAGTAATGTTGCATTTTATTCCAATATATTTAGAAGCGTGTCTTTTTCTTTAGTGACATGCATGCACTGTTGAGCCACAACTTTAAGTCAGAAAGCTTACGAGTCATATAGAAGGTTTATGTGAAGAAGTCCCATTTTCTAATGAAAAAGCTAGGAAATCCACCCCCCTCCAAATACCTCAAAATACCTCAAGAAAATCCTAGAAGGAACTGGAACCTTTTTTTTTTTTTTTTTTTTTTTTTTTTTTTTTTTAAATGAAATGCTAACTTTCAGAAAATTTTAAAGAGTTTCAAGGAGGCCTTTTTTTATTCCCCTCCTTATCTCATTCCTCCTCTTATCTACATACATAAAGACATTAGAGCATCCTATTGGGAAGTCTATCCTGTCAAACTTTTATAAGGTGTGCAGTAGTTTCCTGACATAACTTACTTAACATCTTTAACAGCTGCCAAAAATATACAGAATTTCAGCCATTGGGGCGGGGGCACGGGAGGGAGGGAAAACCTCTCAACCTGAGAGAAGAAGAAGGAGAAGGTAACAAAAGAAGTCACCGTTAACACGTTCTCTGGTGGGTGCTGGGCCTGATAGCAAAAGGAGATGGTGAGCACACCATCACAGCGTAGATGTGCCTAGAACTGGCAGACTTGGTTCTTCTCTTAGCTCTGTACTGGGCAGTTCCATAGAAGGTTACATGTCTTCAAGAGACGGAGGATGAGCCTTCGCTCATAACGTCTTTGCGAGCCAAACCTTAGAGGACTGTGTGGTGGGAGCTGAGGGTCACTGAGTTCAAGCTGCCTTAAGACTGGCACTGGAGTCAGATAAAGAAGGATTATCAACCATCAGTAAAAATATTCTCCTATCCTGATTTTTTCAGACCAGCAACAGGAGGATTTCAAACCAGTAGGGAAACACATTCAGTTTTTCTAAAGTATGCAATCCCATCATCTTACCTACAGTTACAAAAGGCCTTCCTAAAAGACCTGAAAGATCATAAATCACAACTCCAATATTCTCACCATCACATTTGCACCGAGATACACCACGCTCAAGAGCGGATGTCATAGAACAAACACTTCTCATGCTATTGTTAATCTGAAATATCTGAAATGCATTCACTGCAGTCATCCCAGATTTGCACTCTTACCAGCACGGCTGCTTTACTCTAGAATTAAAACAGAGTCATCTTATGAAAAAAGAAAAATGTTTGTGCTATAGAAATACAAACTATATCACCAAAGTGCCAGAGAATTGAGACCAAAGGGACATTCCCAAGAAACATTCTGTTCTAGCCAATTTCCAGCTTGATGCCTGCAGGAAGACCAACCTTGACTACTAGTTTACAACAATTCACATATTACCTAGTTCAGTAGTTATTTAGATGAAATGGGATCTTTTTGCATTTTCAATACTCTTACTTGAGAAAGCATGAAGAATGAACTTCTGCATGAAATTCTGCAAGCCCCCAGGACTTTTATCTTTGGCACAGGATTCACAGGAAACGAAGAATAAGACATGCAAATAGATAAACTTCTCAGCTATTTAACTGCCAAATATTTGATGTCCCAAGGCAAACTTATTACTACAGACAGGCTTCTTTTCCTCCAAAACTACACGTCTCTGGAATGTTTGTGCATGATAAAATACATATACAGGTACGAACTCCACTGGTAAACATCAGTGGCAATTTCAAAGCTGACTTCTCAGATTTTAACAGATCTTTATGAATATTTGAATGATTAGTAGAACATGCTTTCCTTTCCCTCCCTAATTTTCCTGTATTGACTTTTTTTTTTTTCTCTCAAGTGTTTCAGTCAAAGATTCAGCTTATCAGATTTATATAATAATAAATGGCATGCAATGACAGCACAGCAAATCAAATTTCATCACAATTTGGCCAACAAGACAAAAATATCTAAACAAAGGAAACATCAAGGGGCAGATCCCAAGCAGGTCAAACTACTGAAAACAATAATGCACTACTAATTTATACCACATGAGAATCCACAGGGAAAGAGAGATAATGGTGGGAGTAAACACACTATGGAAAGACCAGCAATAAAATTGGTTTAAGATTTTGGGTATTCTCATTCAGTCCCTCAGAAAAAAGTGCAAAGGTGCTATTCTTTTGTCTCAACTGAATACATGTCATCTCAGATTTAGTGCTTGGGCAAGTTAGGCATTAGCATACTACCATTTTAGACACAGATACAGTTTTTTAAGGCATGACTCTGTTGGGTCTTTATTCAGTAAAATATGAAGTACTGATCCCAACAACATATAAGATTTCACAAAAATTCACTGAAATTTTTTCATACTTATACTAACAGTAAAAGTGTTCTCAAGCTGCATGTCCTAATAGTATTTTCAGCAACTAGTACAATTCATAATTCATCTCAGTTGCTTTCAGGTATCTATGGAAGACATAATGCAGTAAGTGTGTATGAAACTCTTCTGTAACTATTTATATCTGTAGGATTAAAATTCAGTTTTGTGCAGGTCTCGCAGGAACGGTGCTTTCGTTGTCCATGTCCTTTGATAATCCTCAGAAACTCTTGGGGTGTTTCACAGATCGACAGGCTCTTCTTTCAGCAGGGAGCTGGCTCTAACAGCCCCTTGTGTCTTAAGATTTTCTGTATCTTCAGATTTCACTTGGCACTGAAGAGCTTAACTATTTTATTGAAATAAAAGTGAGCCCCATACCTGTAGACCAAGATTTATGAAAGCACCAAATCACACCTGTAAAAAAGCTATTTAAGAAACTAAATGCAAGGATTTTCTGTGTTCTTCCAGAGCAACATAGGTTAAAATAAAAATGAAATCTTAGATCATATTTTTTAATAGTTATGGAGTACAAGAAATAAAATTAAAAGCTCTCAGCTATAGTCTGAGATACACAAAATATGCTTATACAAATAATTCTATTAATGAAAAGATTGCCTACTCTCTAGCATTGTATAACTAAATTTTAATTGTCTTTTAATTGTCTGTGGACAATTGTCTGTCGTCCAGAATATAAAATAATTAAATAAAACTGAAGCAGCAAAAAAATCTGCTCACAGGGTCTCAAGATTCTGATGATACAAGGACCTTTCTACATTATGATAATAAGCCCAAACTTGTTGAACACCCTCAGATCCTGCTTGTCACATTAATAGGATATTTGTGCTCTTCTTGCAAGGAGACGGTTTAAAGTAAACCAGATGAAAATAACTGCCAGAAAAATCTAGAAGAGAATGTGTTTGAAATTTTCACACTTTTAAGGCTTATGCAATGTATTATTTTCCTTTAATTTCCCAGAATATCTTCATTTCTCAATTGTGCAGTCATGACTGTCAGTAGAACAGGCAATTTTCTTTACAAACATGAATATATATTTTTCTAAACACAAGTACTTCTTTCTATACTGGAAACACCATCAAGATTGTATAATTATCTGTATCAAGCTAAAATGCATAACCTAACCAGAGCACTAACATCTAGCAAAAGGTCTTATATGTTCTGTTTATAGTTTCACAACTGTTTGACTTGCTAAAGGCTGTAGAAATATCTTGGTAGCAATCTGCCCAGAGTTTGCACTTAAAAACCTAAATCTCTGGATACTCGTGGACAGCAGATGTCTACATCCCGTTCTGGTGCTTTCATATGGTACCTCAATTTCTGTGTACAAATATGAGAGCAATACAAACCTTACAGGTGTTTTGTAAAGGGCAAGCATTGAAGATTGAGAGACACTCACATATGGCTAAGAGAATGATATAAATATTGAGAAAAGTGGTGTTTACTTAAATCTTTCATGATGAAAGGCAATTACAAAGCCATTCAGTAGTGCACACAATTCAGCTAACAGTGAAGCATTAGTTCAGGTAATAAACCTGGTAGAGATACAAACATTTTGAAAAGCAAAATCCATTTATTTGTTTTTCAGTGTAAATATTTCAATTATCCTTTATTAAGGGTTTCAGCTTTTCCCATTTCCTGACAAGTGTCAGGATTGCATTACTTTCTCTATTGCTTGTTCAAATGCCACAAAAATGTCCTCTTCCCTTTGACCAATTTGACCATAGTTAACTCTGACTTTGGCCACTGCTCACTGAGCATTAAGTGTGTTTATTTTCATATGAGCAGATTTCTGTAAAGTAGTGCAATGGGACAATATCTTCTGTGAATCACTACAATGAACATAACTTACAGAAAGCTAGCCCTTAATATGCAATGCTATTAACATTTTGGTAAACTCATTCCCAAAAGCCAAAGCAAAACTCATTTTCAAAATCTGAACAATAGTTCAGATCAACAAATCATCTTAATAAGAACATAAGATTACTCTAGACTTCCTCCTTCAAATACAGTTTATTTTAAGCTTAAAGGAACTGACACATGTATACTACCAAAAAGCTTCCCCAAAGCTCCTCTTCCTTCCCAGCAATATGTATTGATCCTGCAGCAGAGTTTAACAAACTTTTAAAAGTTACAACCATCTTATTTTCCTTCCAAATTAAATCAGATGAAGTAATCAGCTGTCTTAAACAGCTTTACTTTATTCAAAAAACATCTTATTTCAGACCAAAATGACATGACATCATATGAACCTGGGATTGTGTTGCCTAGAACTTCATTGCCTCACAGACTGTATTTCAGTCAAACTCCATGATTTTTTTCTTCAATTATACTAGCTATATGAATAAACAGAACAAATAACATTTAAAATTGGTCTGTCTTTGGCATAGAGAGCAATTAAAATTAATTGTTATAATATAGGATTTTTCTTGCCTAATGATTTCTTTGCCTTCACCCTTTCATGAATCACTTCAATAGGAGATAAATATGATGGGTAAGCTGAAAAAATAAAGAAAATGGTTACATACTAACCAGTGGAGATCAGGTATTTAAAGAATGAAAAAAAAAAAAAAGGAAAAGGAAAGGGATATTCTTTCTCAGTTTTCCATTAAAATATTAAAGATGTCCTAGGTGTTTCAGATTAAGTTAATTGAAAAGGAAAAACCTAGAATAGACAAAAGTGATTGAAACCAAAGCTACCAAGGATCTTTATATCCTACATCCAGGAAGTATTACAAACCAGCCAAGAGCATTCACACCAACTCCACTGAAAACCACTGAGTACCTCGGCCATAGAAATGTAGCTCAGCAGAGTAGCTCAAATTTAGTTTTCTCTGCCAGACTCTTCTTCCTATGCAAGATATTCAATAAACGTTAAGTGATGGAGCCAAACTAGATGAGAGAGCTGCAGCTGTCAGACACTTTTGACACCAGGCTGCTCAGATCAATGGAAAAAGACCTGATTATTGGCCATTTCCTTCTCCACCAAGATGAATACCAGCCTCTCACACTTGGCCTTGCTGAAACACTGGTGTTTGCAATTAAGTAAACTAATTGGCTCACAGCAAGCCACCAGGCCTGCACCAGCCAAGTACAGAGGAAGCAGAAGACCCAAGGAGACACCTTCTGTTTCCACACTGCATAGCTCAGGTGAGACATTCCTCGTTAATGACAGAACTAAGCTTGGTTCCTTTTTATCTTTTTCCTGCCTTAGGGAATGCATTTCTATTTCTAACCTACCCTAGAGGAAAACCCTCTAATTTAAAGGGCTATTTAAACTTTTTTCTTCAGAGCATTGATGAAGAAAGAGGAAAAACAGAAGATTACGTGTAGAAGTAACTTCAGCAAATAAATACAGCACAATAAATGAAAACAATTCAATCAGCACTTCCCTATGACCAGTACCACTCAAGAGAGTAAATGTTCCAAAACAGCAGGGAAGATCCCAGCTCAATGAAAGAAAGAAGTGAGCTAGCAGGTGCCCACAGATGGCACTCAAGGATATTTAGTATAATTCCTAAAACTGTAGGGTTGATAAAACTGGCAGTTATTGTTCCAGACCATACCAGGCTCTTCAGTTCCTGGCATTTTTCAGGACAGTCTTAGCAAAGAGGTGGAGTGCACAGATAATTTATGTTACATTTATCCTTCAGCCCTAAAGTCAAATAATACTTTCAAAATTTTCCAAATATTTTAAATACACACACACACACACACATCAAAGCTCAGATTCTGGATAGATTGGGAAGAAAATTGCAATTATCATACAAGACATTTAGCAATAGCAAGCTCATTCCTGCTTTGTTGGCTTTGGCAAAACTCATACTACACATTAAGACCAGTCGATTTATCAGAGAAGTGCCTATCAGATTATGATGGAGTCAGAAATTACCCTCCAAGTGACTGTTATCAGCTGCATAAGTCAGCAACTTGATCACTATGTGAAGTCACAAGTTCACCCTGTGAACACACTATGGCAGGAACTGTCAGGTCACAGGGTAGATCTGAGGCATCTTGTTCCCAGAGTTATGCACCTGCACATTCCCAAGGTCCCAGATGCAACATGGTTACAACCACAGACCCACAGAGAACCAAACACCTCAGAAACACTGACTTGACATATGACTTGTTGCTTCTAAAAGAGTGCAGCCTGCTCTGTAAATATGCTTTGACCTTTCTGGTCTACCAGGACCACAAACACTACAAATACATAAGATGTCTTTACGTTCCTTTACCACCTTTACAACGGGCTTGTCATTTTTTTTTAAACTTTACTTAATCGAGCCCAGGAATCCAGTTCTTTCTGAAATATTACAGACCAGGAATTGCATCTTTTTTGCATTCTCAGATTAACCAGAAACTTCTTTGTTTCTCTTCAATGCTCCAAAATTTCTTTCTGTTAATGTTACTGAAACTTACTTGGAAAGATATTGAATTGCTGCAAATCAGCCTACCTTCACAGCAGTCAAGGGGCAAGTGCAGGTCAGCCATGCTGAAGAGCTCTGTTTTGGTACTTCTGTGGTGATGAGTGTGTCTCCCTCTTCATATTGGAGAACAATGTCTTAGACCCTAAATTAAAATAATTTCCATCAGCCCTACTGACTCTTGTACTGAACACGTTTATTCCAGACTAGTTTGGTCTTGGGTCTAGAAGCTTATCCTTCTATACAAACAAGATCTGAAGATCCTGAAAGGAAAAGGATTTAGGAAAAGCAAATGGAAGAAGTGAGTTGCGCATAGGAAGCTGAAAGTCACATGAATGACTGAATTGTATGATTGAAGTAAATTTCATACAACCAAATGGAAAATGGAGATAGTAGCTGAAATAATCAGGTTCAAAGTTTACATTCAAAGTTAGAATCAGACTGCAAGAATTATTCTCTAATCCTATATTCTTGTACTGTGGAATTAATCGGCGAGTGGATGGCAGTTATTAAAAAAGTGCTCCTGTCCTTCACTCACTGCTGCCTATTTTAAAGAAAGAAATGAACTTTTTCTTTCTGGGAGCACTTGTAGAATATGTCATGGCAATAATGATCCTTGTGTTTGCTTAGACATTTGGCAAGGAAATTCCTGCTGTTGACCAGACACAAAGAGATTTGAGTGATAATTACCAAGGTGAACAGAGGTAAAAGCCACACTTTGTGTTGCTGTAAATGGTTGCTCTCCTAGTACAGTCAGACTGTTTCAAATAATAGGAATTCACAATGCTTTACCTAAAGATAATTAACAAAGCCTCAAGATACTGGAAAAAATAATCATATGAGGGATCACTGATAACAGTCTTTGAAAAAAAATAAATATGGCTCTAAATTGTACAAGCAGGTTACATAAGGAATACAAGAATACACATAATTAGTTGGTTGGGACAAGAAAAAAATATATGCTAGAAGGGACAAATGCAACCTAGTTCCCATATCTAATTCTCTCGCTATAAATCTTTCAATAGTTAGAGAAGATAAATGTGAATTTCTTTATTTTTACAGATGGAGAAATGATTTCCCAAATACACACAAGGACTCAAGAGAACCAGGAACAGAAAACAGCAGTAGGATTTTCTGGTCCTCTTCTCTTAAACAAGTCTAGAACTTCATCCTTCAACAAAAACGATTTTAAAGTCAGTTCATCAGAGGACAGCATCAGCCTTGTACTGATGTTTAAAATATTATATCTTAATTAAAGTGTTCTAAGAATTTCCTTTAACAGGAAAGGCTTGACTCCTTCAAATACCTCAAAAATATCTCTCTCTTTTTTGGAAGTGTCAGTGTTTTTGACATGAACCTTTGGGCTAGGGCTTCCAAGAATAGGAAACACAGAGCAATAGGACCTTTCCTTACTCACCTGGGGGAAAAGGGGTCATATATCAGGAAAGAAAACCAGACTTACTTATGTCGGTAATGTCAAGAAAAGGAATAAATAAATATTCTATCAATATTTTCAGCAGAGAAGGAAAATATTACTGTTCATTAAGTGAAATGAATGACAAACTGCCTCTGCGAAGGAAAGTCACATGCAGGCAGAGCAAGAGTAAAGAGCCTAAAAAGCCTGGGAAAATTAAAATGGGACAATCCTTACCTTGTTTCTGAAAAGTAAACTTTCAAAAATAGTGCTTGTTTTGGAATTAATTTTACCCCAACACCCATACAAACACAATACAAAGAGGTGAAATATATATTCTAGAGCAAAATTTTGGCCCACTAAAAGTCAAAACCAGAATGAGCATTAGTACAATTCTTAGAAATATATAAATACCTATAAATTAGAATCATGTGGTGATGATTATTAGAAATTGGTGATGATTATTCTTATGAGAGGTACAAGGATCAAGAACAGATGTCATCCTTATGCAGAAATTAAAATGAACGATCAATGCAATTAAGCAATAAAAATCCATTCATTATTTTATTAACTTGGACTCCTTTGAAACATATAGTGGTCACTTTTACAAAGAACCCTGCTCAAACTCCTTTAGAAAAACAAAAGTAGTGCAAAACAGAGAACACTCTGATGGAAGGAATATAGATGTCTTGTCTGTTTTTTCCTTCTATTTTTATTTTTCCCTCACTTTTTTAAATGCTCAGTTGGCTTCTTTGAAATGACAGATACACATGCTGTTTCACAAACATGAGTCGTACCTATCATTTTTCAAAGCACTGTGATGATTTTAGCCATTTCACTGATGTACTTGATGCCTTGGAGTTTGTTCTTCGCAGAGCTAGCACGGAGGCAAAACCGAGCTGGCACAGCGCTTGGCTGCAGCAAAGACTGCGGGATGCTGTCCTAAATGAACTTCCCAGCTAAGACGAGGGGGGCCTTTCCTGGCCTCAGCTGATCCATGGCCACTGCCAGACCCCCTAACACTTTTGTCCCCACTTGTGCCACCCTCCTGCTTTGCCGCAGCGCTGCGTGCAGGGCTGAGCCCCGCTCGAGGGAGACATCGGCGCCTGCCTGGGCCTCAGCCCACGCAGAGTCCTGTGTGGAGAAAGGAGAAGCTTCACAGAGCCAGGGGCAAGACATGACAAAGAGGCACAGAGGCCAGGGCCCTGTACTGTGAAATGAGCTTAGAGTCTCGAATCCGGAACAAACTTAAGGTTGCAAGGTGAGAAATGGCTCTCAGTTACCTGTAAATCTCTGCATTTACTTGCATCCATCAGCACATCCAGCTTGGGCCTTGAGTCTGCACTGTGCTCGCCCCTGGAAACTGAAGCGCCAAACTATCCCTTAAGTTACACCTCTGGAAATGCACGGACATGAGAGAGGCTTTGGGAGCACAAGCACAAGGAAAATGAAGGCATTTTTACAGTATTTCACATTTTGCACTTGCCCCAAACGACTGCATATTTAAACAAGTTGGTAAAAGTCATCCACAGAAAACAGTGCTAACACGCTAGCGCGCATCGGTTTACAGCACAAAGTCCAGCTTCAGGAGAAAAGCACAAATGTGATAGGTAAGAAACTAAAAATGGCTACTGACTTCACAGGGTGCAATAAGGAGACCCCTTAATATCTTTTTTTTTTTTTTTTTTCCTGGCTTTTTGTGGTATCCTGGCATGACTTTCAGGCTTACCAACTGGACTGCTTCCAACTTTCTTAAATAAGAGAATATGTTCATAAATATTCAATCTTTTTAAGTCAGGGTACAGACAAGCACCTATTAATACACACACAAAAAAGTATGAGCAGTTACCTCCTTTTTGCTTAATTAGGTCATGATTATTCAGCCTTCATACAAGAAAAATCTTATCACAGCAGAGAGAGTTTTCCGTGTATTAACCTCCTCCATTTCTTGCTCACCTTGCATTCAAGTTGTATGTAAATTGACTGTATGCCTCAATGTCACAGAATATCACAGAGACAGGAAACTTGGCAGGATTAAAAGATGTCTGTGGTTAAACTATCTAGAAGAATAATTTATGAGATCACTACAATCACCCTTCATACTTGAAAGAAATGACTGCTACTGTACACCTAAGGTTAGGAAATCACAGTATAGAATACTTGCCCATTATAGGCATTCATACTTCCATCTGAGGAAACAGAAGATGAGTCAGATCATTGGCCAAATGAAACTACTTTTTATTTTTAAAAATACTTATCTAAATCCCCCCCCCAAAAAAAAAAAAAAAAACCGCTCTTATTTGCCATTACAGCTAGTTCTACAAATTGCTCTCTTGGTTTCTTGGACTGAGTCCTTGATTCAAACTAAGAAATACTTTCAAGGAAATTTTTCATACTGGTCCACTTTTCAAATTTGCAGGGGGGGAGGGAGGAAGGGGAATCTTTAACCTAACCCTGGAAAGAAACAATTTTGAAAATATTATCAGTGCACTTGCTGAAAGTCTGTCTGTGAAGCAAAACTATCTTTTTATATTGCCATATTTTTTAAGATGATTAAAAGCCTACTAAAGTCAATAGAAAGATTCACATTGATTTTAGGAGGCTTTGAATCATGCCCCAAACTGCTCTTTCATTACACTTTCCCCCAACGGTAAAACAAATCCTACAAATCAATATATTTCTACAAACACAGCAATACAAGTATGGACTATACAAAATTATAACATGGAAAACCAGAATATGTGCACATAAGCAACAAAAAAATATTATTTCTTCCTGGGGTTAATTATCTTTGCACAGTTCAAAAAGGTAATCACCTTAAATTATGTTAGTCTTACTAATGCTTTCCTGAGTAATTCTGACATTTTAAGGTAAGAAATTTATGGATAGCTATTAATGTTGTATGAAATAGTAGCAGCAAAATTAAACCACTGAACACTTCCCACTTCCTCCAAAACACAACATTTTGCACATCATTTATTACATGAATAAATATTTTGTCAAAATGAAGATAAGATTTTTTTCCCCCTCAATATCTCTGCAGTTCTGTGCCATCTGTATAGAGTGTTTTCAAGAAGAAAAGTTATTTCCTTAGCTTCAAGAAGCTTTTGGTGAAACCTGTCGTATGCCTCAGGTCACATGAGTTTGGATTAAGCTATCTGTGTGCTAAATTGGCTCAAATTAATTGAGAAGATCAACAGATCTTTCATGCAGACTCTTCTTCTGACCTACAATTTAGACAGTTTTGTCTGTTTGGCATTTTGGTACTTTTGTTTCTTTAAATATTCAAGCAAGATGGAAGTGGAATACGATCCTAAGAGGTGACAATAAACAAGTTCAAGGATCAAAATGCAAGATATCATGGTAGAAAAGGTGAGCAAGCAACTCAACCATTTTGAAAACAGAGGCTAATTTGAATTTGCAAGTATAATAACCCTAGGAATTCTAGCAATTTATTAGGTCAAAGGAGTGCATTTCACCTCTTTGGTAAGTGTTCAGATAGCTCTCCCTCTATTTGCAAGCCTCATTCCAAGTTACCAGGGTCATCTGGGACTTTGATTTTCTGCCAAACTGTGGCTCTCCCTAGAGGACAAAAATCAAACTACTCTCAGAATCTCACGAAGGAGACAACCGGCAGAAAGTTAGAATGCCCTTGAACTGCCGAGAGAGCGGCATTGGAAGAAACACTACCCAAATTGCAGCTATTACAGAGAAGGCTGTTATACGAAATTGGTTTTTTAAAACCAAAATTCAGTAGCTCTTGAATCTTGGGGCACAAGAGCTATTCTGAAAAAGTAATCAAAATCATAGCAGACTCAAAAAAAAAAAAAAAAAAGGTGGAAAAACATAGATTCAACTGGAGAATCATTAATAAAACAATCCATTTGTTAAAAACCATGTCAGGCACAGCTTTGCTCAGCTTACTGCAGTGGCCTTTTTCTAACAGCTCCCTCATTAACATCAAAATTATTGCAGAAGAAAGCAAAGGCTTTGTTTACACTGACTTTTTTACTGGCATTTGAAGAGTGTTTAAATTTGGTTTAAACACAACTCCAGCTAAATAGTTTTTGACAGCCACAATACAAACAGATAGATTATCAGAACCATGTTTAAAATCGTCATCTAAAATTCTGAAACAACTTCCTAAAACCCAGTTTCAATTTACTAGAGCTGATACTCTTAACAGGAGTCCACAAAGTAGTGACCAGTGTTAACTACACATTTCCTTTAATTAATCACATGAGCACAAAGTTTGATCTTTTCCACAGTGATTGGTCAAAATATATTCACAGTTGTTCCAGCTGGCACTCAAGTAAATGCTTCCTTAAGTTGATAGGGAAAGACAGAATGATCACAGAGAGAAACAAAACGTCTTATTCTCATAAACTCATAGTGATGGATATAAGAATTTGTTATTCCAGCGACAAACTTTTGCATTTTAATGACATTGAGAAGACTATGATGAAGAAAGTCTGAAGTTTTTATCATTCGAGTAGCATTCATTTCATTCTCTCTCAGTCATCCACAGATAAGCTCAAATGTGACATGGAGAATGGCTGATACAATTTTTGTTTTGTGCTAACAACGTCTCAGTACATTTTTGTAATGAGATATCATTAGTTTAGATGTGGCACTATGAGACCAAGCCCAAGCTCAGCAATTCCAATTCTTACAGTGGATCCTACAGCACTTCAAAATAAAATCAGAAAGTCAAGCTGCGAGGAATTTCAGCAGTCAAATACTTGAAGGGCCACAAAACAGCATGTTCAAAAGAAATGAAATAGCATCAATACAGTGTTTAATGTAAGAGTCAAAACCTCCTTCTACACAGATATCCAGCAAGGTCCCTCCCCAGATAGCAGGGGAACTAGCAGCAGACAGCAGCAGGGAGTTACCTTCTGCCTGCCCCGTTTTTGCTCCAAGGCAGGCACAGGCACAGCACACCCTGCCCTGACCCGGGCACCCCGGCACCAGCCTCTCCAGTTCTGTAAACTCGCTCCAGCCCCCAGCTCATAAGCTGCAGTAATGCCATCAGATCCAGGAAAGAAATACACTCTCTCTCTTTTTTTTGGCTCTATAACTCAAAGGTGATCATTTTAAATTATACTAATCATAGAGTTGCCTTTTTGAGTATATCTGCTATTTTAAAGTAGAAAATTTATAGATAGTAATTAATGCTGTATGAAATATTTGCAGCAAAATTAAGCCCCTTCCCATCTGCTAGATAATCACCTGAAAGTGCCAATTGGGAAGTGAGTCTCAGAGACCTTTCTTCCCAATAATGGCCTTCTGTTCCAGCACTTCCCAGCTTCTTATCCTCCTCTAACCTCTCCCTCTGATACAGTTTCCCTAAATACAAGCAGCATTGCTGTTTCTGCTGCCAGAAAAGCCTACAAAGAGAAACAAGATGTTTCTCAATACAAATTGTACAATCACTGCCATAAATGTCTTAAAAATACTTATGTTTGCTAGCTCACAAAACACAAGACAGAATCAGTAAAAGTTCTTGTGATTCCTTCCTATTTCTTTTACTTGGTAAATTAATAATGACTGCTTTGCACACCTCTTTCATTTGAGTAAATTTATTTCCTTTACAAGTTTATATCCTAGTTTATAAGGGAGTTTACAATATATAGCCCTGACATAAACAGAAGAAAGCATAGTCATTCAGCTTTATAGCCAAACCATGAGACTGGCATGCAGGAAATTATTCTTAAACAGGCCTATTTTTGGACTAAGCTTATATTTAAGCATACTGAAATGTGTATAAGAATAAGGAAATGAATGCTGAAACCAAGAAAAAATTAAAAAAAAAAACAGTAAATAGGAGTAATTGTACATGTGTTAAGAAAGTCTGTAAGGATAGGAAGCTGCATTTCAAGAGTAAGAAATAAGGTTGACTGTGGAAACTGAAGAATTATAAATACAGTAATTGAGCAGGAGTTGCAAAGGTAATTTGGAAATCTTCCAAATGTTTCTATAAAAATGCAACAGTCCGTTGTACATAAAGAGAGAAAATGATGTTTCCAAGAGAGCTGAATTTCTGCCATGGGCATCACTGCAGTCTTCTCAGACCGCTTTTCAGACCTTAGCCTTTCAGACCAGCAACACTAAGGAGGTCCTTCTTTACCACATTTAATAGATTTCACATAAGATAGCCAAAGAAAATTAGAAAGCATGGTATTCTCATGAAAAAATACTTCTCAGTTATCTCTGTAGCCAAATGATGCTATTGCCATACGTGCATTATTCCAAAGCTATTACCTAGACTAAATATAAGGAACACTATATTAGAATTTAATTGGAAGTAGAAAATTAGAAAGTTCTACCTGGTTGCTGTTGAAGCACAAACACATGGAATGAAAGGGGATGCTGTTTTCTGAACATCTCCATAATGACAGCTACTGCTTGAGAAGTTTACATTAGAGTCACTGCTCTCAACACAGAAGCAGAGGCCTGTGCTAAGCACACTTGAAGATGCTACCCAAAATGTGACAGACGTCAGCATCTGTTAAGTGTCGGCAGCAAGTCAAGCAGCGCTGCACTGCAGCAAAGGTCTAAAAAGGGTCTGCTCTGGCACTAATGGATCCCTGTCCTCTTGACTCGGCATCTAGTCCAGCAACTTCTAGTTTTTGGGTCACAGCCAGCCTCCCCTTTGCTGCTCGTGCTGAGCACAGTAAGGGAACGCAACACAGCCCCGTCTCACACGTGCACAGACCTCGACAAGACCCGTGCAGAAAGAGGCCATGGGAAGCAACACCTGGGGTAATGTGGGCAAAGGCTTCCCTCTCTACAGGGCGGATTTTATGAAATAGAAGTCAGTTTTATAAAGAAGATTTCAGGACACAGAGCCTGTGGTAGTGGCAGACTTCAATGTGATGACTCAGAAGATGCCTTCCAGTCCCATAAACCTAAGAAATCCTGCTTGCAATTTTTCAGAGCTATCTATGAAACTGGCTACCCTGTCCTCATTTACAAAAGCTGTTTTGAAAACAAAAACAAAATCTGTTTTGGATACTATTCAGCTTGGCAAGATACTAGTTGAATCATTTTGCATTTTTCATCACAAAAAACAGCTGTACAGTATTTGCTACTTCTTTCTTTTTATGTACTCCAATTTAGGATTACAGAAATCCTAAGATGGAATGTGTGGTAAAAAAATGCTTGGAATATAAAAGACTACCAATGCTCTTTAATTTATGCCTTCAAATGCTTAACACAGAGCCATAATTGCTATTTTAATCACATGTGCTGTGTGCGCATTGAATACCAAGGTCTTCATGTGTCAACTAGCACCCAGTAAAGCGGCAGGGATTTTTTCCACTTTAATGTATTCATGTTAACATGTAAAAAGATCCATTTTAAAGGACCTGAAAAAATAGTAAGTGACAGCTTCAGCTATAACTGTCAAAAACAAGTGGATATAAAATTCCAGTTTGCCACTAATGGCAGGGTACTTTTTTGTTTTGCCTTCAAACACTTCAAAAACAACCTGCTCAAGGTGGGTGGCAAACTGCTATTTTATGCCCTACGGATTTGTGTCACAAAGATGCCACTGGATTAGCCAGGCAGCTCTCCTGAGAAGAGCTGAGAGGAAATGCCAATAAGTGTAGTCTTTTGAGCTACCTTTAGTTTGGAATTTACATCTTTTTTATATTGTCCTTTTTAGCAAGAACAAGAATGACTTTGCACATTAATTTTTGTCTTGCAAGAAACCTTGTTCTGAATGGTTAAAAGCCTCAGATTTTTGAAGTGCTTGGCACTTCTTCTTTCATATTTACATGCACTATAGCACATTAGCAATTTTGTTACCATGCATAGAACAAATCATAGGGTAAAATATCACGGGACTGCCCTGATTTGCAATCCAAAAACCAACCACTTCCAATTAACCTTACACATAAGGTACTAAATCCCCTCAGTGTTTTTTGACTCCAGGATGGTGCCTGTGCTGAAATGCCCTCAGCTGGGAAACCAGTGCCAAGCGCCACTTGGCCACAAACCTCCTCTCAATCAGCAGGTCCACGAAGGAAGCAGCTTGCAGGAGATGGCCCTTGGATACTCCTTTCCCCAGCTACAAAGCTAAAGCTACCCACGACACTGACCCGAGTGCGTGATTTGTGTGCATGCAACACAGCTGCACGGGTGAGGAAAGGCAGAGGATGTCTCAGCTAGCGATGGCAGAGGATTAGCAGATTGAGAAAGTCTCTGTGTTTGGAAGCCAGACAGATTAATTGCTGTCTTTGCTGGGAGGGAGGGGAAAGATGTGCTCTGTGCTCACCTGGCTGTTGCATTTCCCACCGACTCCATTTCATGTAGGGACATGTGATGGGGAGAGCAGTATCTCCTAAATATTGACATAGATCAGCCCCAACATATTTTTTTTTGTATTCCCAGAAAGATCAAAGTTATTTCTCCCTCGCCCCCCTCCCCATTCCTCTGGAGTTCAGCTCTACCCAATCTCACTTTTGTTTCAAGGAAACAAGACTCATGCGATCCCATATGTGCCCAGGTGTGTGTGCCTGCCTGTGTCTCTGTTGCTCTGCTCATTCCTAAGTTTTGGAGAACACCATCTCATTTCAACCAAGACTAGAAATGTTAACTGAGACACAAACATATAGCAAATCAGGGTTCATTAACTCTGTAGCTCACAGAATGAGTTCTCTTTGTTTTGGGGGATGAGGGAGAGGATTTAACTTTTCCTGTACTGTTTCCCTTCAGCTTTGTATACCCTTAAGATTCACTTTCATTAACTGAGCATTCTTACTGAGCAAAGCAGGGGGGATACTTGGTGGAGGAATGGAAGAAAAGATGGTGCCACAATTCTCTGGAGTGAGGAATAGGAAAAGGAGCTCTTGCCTCTTCCTCTTGTTATTGAGGACTCACATGCAGAAAAACACCTGGAAGATCACAGATACATCCCAGTATGGAAAGTAAAATGATCACATATTTCTCACATAGTTACAGATAGAAAAGATTTTCTCATTAAATCTGTATGCAGTCTGCTAATCAAGTAAAATAGCACAATAACACCTCTAGAGTCTAGGATATAATTTTTAATCGAAGTTTGCAATTGTTGGAAGACCCATTTATATGGATCAATGATAACAAATAAAAAGCAGAGGGAACCTGGTAAGAAAACCAAGCGCTACAGATCAACAGCTGCCATGTTATTAAAACAAATTAACCTTGGAAAAATGTGTATTTTCACAAAGCTGATCACATAGATCCATAAACAATAAGTACAGAAGCGATCACTAACTCCTTATGCATGAACTCTATTGACAAATAGCAGACATTTTTATATTGTTATTTCTGTTTATCTTTCAAAAAGACATTCTCTCTTGATCCAAAACATTATTTCTATTCAAACTATGAGTTTGCAAAGATGCTTAATTGTATCAGTCTGTATAGAGAGGTTTAGAGACCACAGCACACACTACACTATTTCCTGCTTACATCTTGCAGAAAACTTCTTAAGACAGAGGGTGCCTGATTTTTATCTGACTTCTCCAGTGAAAATCACATGCTTGGATACTGTGTTCCACATGACTTCTGTGATGGTCTATGATTTTAACTGTATCACACAGAGAAACTTCCAAGTTGCAATGTAGATTTTTTTCAAACATTGTCAAATATAAACTAGTTTTTTGTGGGACTGTGAATCATAACCTGACATAGGATTTAGGATTTGTGCAGTCACTATTATATCATATATCTTATACATATATGAGGCCAATATTATTATAGGTATTTTATATTCATATATATTAATTGCGGCTGTCTCTTTTGACACCTGAAATGACTTTATATGTCTGAAACTTCCAAAATTCGAGTTTAAACAGTTAAAAGTCTATTCTTTGTCTATGTAAAAAACACTCAGCATTTTAATGTTCAGTAACACAAAATTACAGTTAAAAACAGGGAAAACAAATTGCAAAATAATAATAATAAATAAAAAATATGCATCACATTTGACTGTAAGAATCGATGGTCTTTGTAATATAACGGGGAAAACATTGAAGTACAGATTAAGGCTACTCTGCTTTAGTCACTTTAAATTCTGTAGGAGACGACAAATACTAAACAGACAAAAAAACAACACAGAAACGTATTGGAGAATAATTTTCTTTTCTTGCAACAAAACAGAATGAAACTTGTTTTGCACTTGTGCAATAAACCATTTTGTGCAGCTTCAGTTAAAAAAAAGTAATTATTTCTTTTTGACTTTCTTTTGCAGTGTACAGGACAGTTTTAGAGAAGAAATGAGAATTTCTGACTGCTTTTGAACAGAATGAATTTTCACAGTTGATCTCATCAGAACAGTAGGAAGACAACTGAGACCAATTGCACAACCAATTTAGGTCTCACCACTCACTTCATTAGAGTTTCTGCCTCTAACATTTATTTTAATTGCTCATCTTCCTATTTTTCATGTTTAGAACTTGAAGCACATATTTCTGACTTACAGGCTTTATATATCCTTTTATTCATAGTTCATTCCACCTATTTATGCTACTTGACTTTTCAAACTGTTCCTAAATGACCCCACTATCCTACTTCCTCTCACCTCTCCTTAACAAATTGGAGTTCAAACATTTCATCAGAGGCAAAGAAAAAGTATTTCCTGAAATGACACAATTAAGTCATATTTTAGAAATACCTACTTTCTTTCTCCAAGATATTCCTACTGATGTGCACAAAAAATAAAAATAAAGATTTCATTGTTGTTTACTCAACCTTTTATAAGTAAGAATATCTAATATCTCCATCAAAATGCTTATTTGCAAGCGTGTGAGAACTTATTTCACAACCCTATCTTTCTCAGTTTTTAATATGAAATAACTTCTTACATTACTTGCTTTTCTGCCTTACTTTTTTAAAAATTATGCATGCCAATGTGAACAAGATCAGCCTCTGCTCCTAGACAGTAATGGAAAAATCAAAAAAAAAAAAAAAAAAAAGAAAAAGAGTAAAGAAATCTCCCAAGCAAACAGATAAATATTTGCCTTTTTTGGTTTGTTTCTATGAAAACTGCTAAACAAAGGTTGGAAAGAATCAGTTTAAGTGAATTATAATGAAATGCTTGGTCTATTCTCACTAACACTTTCCACAAAATAAATGTAAAACGACTTGAAAATGATCAAAACTGATGTCAGCAACAAATCTTGCTTCTTATATTATATTTACTATTATACTTACAAATGCCTAGGCAACGTTGCAGACACATACCTAGCTAAAGCTGGCCAGCACCTAAAGCCACAGCTGGTTGCCCTTTGGTTTTACCAGTTTCCCTGGGGTTTTCCAAATACTGTCTTCCTGCAGAAATGTGCTACAGAATTTGAAGCACCTATTGAAAAACTATTCCACCTGGGCTTTAGAAACATGCAGGGAGGGAAAATATGTGAGATAGTGTAGATCATTACAGCCTCTTAAATGATCCGGAGTAGGGAGACTTTAAGACAATCTAGTTTCCTAAGTATAAAGGTAAAGGACACACTGCGAAGTCTTTAGGTAGAGGAGTTTGCAATTGCCTCTGAAGGTATGTTCCATGGAAAATAAAATGTGGTTTGAATAATCGTTATGCTTTGAAGCAGTTTCCATGGCAACTGTTTATTTTTCTTCAAAATATTAATGAAGGAAAACTTAAAATAACTGGAAGTAGTGGCACAAGAGAGCGAGCGTGGCAAAGCTGTGCTCCCGTTTGCCTCCCCCTATTCTCAGCTACCCGCCTGGCAACCGCCCTGCGAGGGACAGACGCGGCGCGGGCGCCCCGATCCCCAAAGTGAGCATCACGGGACCAGATGGGAGCTCGGCCCCCGCGCAGGCCCAGCCTACAGAAAACGGGGGGAATTAAGGGCTCTTACACCCCACTCCTGTTAACTATTTCCAAAAAAGGAGAAAAAAAAACGGAATAAAACAAAACCACCTGATGACACAAGCAAAAGTTTCACAAAAAAAACAGGATATCCCTGAGGTGAGATTCTACTTTACAACCTTCTCTGTGCAAGGTCAAAGTTGATCTTGTCTAGCTCTAAGAAAAACTACAGTAAATAACCTATACTTTCCTGAAGTACTCTATTTTGTAAAGCAGAGAGAAGAAATAAATCTCACTGAACCACCAATAATTCACATGTCCACAGTCATCTATTCACCAGCTCCCTCATTTAAGAAAACGCTTGGAACAGACCCCCTGACACACATCAAGCATCTCTGTCCTTAGGTGACACTACCTGACAATCAAAGAATTTTACGCACAGGTAATAGTAAGTAACACTCTCATTTGGCAATAAGATTCATATATTTGATAAGCTTTAATGCTGGATGCTATTCTATACTGTATGCCATGAACAGTATTGAACCCTTATCTTCCTTCAGCGTAGGTTTATTTCATCAGACAATCCCCACGCACAACTGGAAGAGAATTAAGACAAATAAATATTCAGTGCACAATTAACTACCTTGAGAGACCTGAATGTATCCTGTAGCTCTCTGCAACTGGAGAAGAAAAAAAAAAAAAAAAAAGCTCTATTTTTTAAGATTAAAAAACAATGGATTTCAAATATCAAGCAGAGTATATCAAATTCTGTGGGCCAAACTGTCAGCTAGCATAAATCTGTGTAGTTGCATTGGTATTAAAGAAGCTTTATTAAATCTTTTAGACAAAAATATAACACACATTTAAAGTATTGTTTAGTATTATTTAATCATAACATGTTAATCAAGCAATACCTGCTTATGTCTTCTTAAGGTTGCAGTAGTAATATTACTGAGAAGAAATCAAAAAAATATTACTAAGGATGTTACTGTTTCATCCTTTTTTCATAGAAATTATATTGCTTTCAATTTTAAGTATCTTTTGCCTAAACTGGAGCTATTCTGTTTTGTTGTATCTTCCTCAATTCTCCTCACACTATTCCAGTAACACGGTAATTTAAATAATGCAATATTTAAATATAATTTAAATAAGTTTACAAAGATGCAACTTCACATTCTAATAGAGAAAAGTTGATGTTTTATGTAACACAGGCAAATGAGTTTAACTTGTCTCTCTACTACATACAAATGACAAAAATCATATTCAAATCTATGAAATGGAGATAATGAGAATTATGCTTCCTCTTTGCAGTGCTTTGAGATGTATGTATGAAGAGTTATTTATTACAGCCTGGGAACAGTATTTCAATTTTCTCTCATTTCTTCCCTGGTTTCAGGGAACTGGGAGACCTGGTTTCCAAATTGCTCCTAAAGGCTGTAATTTACTCAGGTTAAGAAAAAAGAAAAAAAAAAAAAAAACCTGTGTTTTCCTCAAAGGAAAGGTCACATAGTTCCATCATGGCACAAATTGAAGGAAGGGAGGCCAGAAAGGGCTCTAACACCCACCAAGAGCCCGTGGTGGGGCTCACATCCCAGAGCCCCTTCCTAAACTGTGCCCCTCGGTGGCACAACACGTTGTAGAGGTGAAAATCAAAACAGCTGCAAAATGACCTGATGGTTTTGTAAGGCATCAATCATGATCCTTTAACCTAACCTGCTTTCTGAAAATAAAACAAAGCAGCAAGTTATGTTTTACAAAACTGGTAACTCCTCTGTGAAAGGAACGCACTCTTTTAATGAAGTCTGATCTACTCCCAGCCCCACCTGCCATCTTCCGCAATGATGGAAAAATGAGCTTGCTCTGCTTGTCGTTTGAGGCATTACAGGAACTCTTATACTACATATACTATAAGATGTAAGAATCTCAAAAATAATTTTCTTTTCTGTCTGAATTTTCCCCTAGATTTTCTTAATTTTCTGTTTGCACCAGGAAACCTTGGTCCTACTTTAAAGCCTTAGAAATTTTAAAGTCTACACTGCAGAACTTCTGCCTCCGCAGCCGTTTCTGCAGAGCCCCCTCGTACAAAGGTACGAGGTGTCAGCGCAGTTGTTTCCCTTGCTGACCAAGGGAAAGGGCTCCAACAAGACAAGGAAAACTGGAGAAAAGTCGTCACCTGGCCGGGCTGCCCCCTCGCCGGGGCAGCAGCAGCGCTGTGCCCCGCGGCTCTGGCCACTGCTTGCGCTCAGCCCACACAAAGAAACCCTCTCCAGCAGGAGCTAAGCTTCAAAGTGCGATCTAAAAATCACCATTTTGCACCAAAGAAAAAATTCTCAAGCTACTTCGGCATTTTTTTTTTTAATCCCTTTGGCCTTGCAAGAAACTGATAGAGTTAATTCTTGTTGCTGCTTCTTGCCTTTTTCTCGACTCCCCTTTTGCGCCGTTGTGTTGTTTTATGAGGCTTAGCCATCTTTCCCAGGACCCAATCAATTTTCACATCAGCTACACTAATTGGCAGCAGACTTGACACATTTCTTGATTACAAGTAAAACACTTAGAACAAAGCTCCAAACCTTTAAAAAGAAAAGGAAAAATGCAGTAAAGAAAATGTCCTCAATTAACTACTCTCTTAATGGAATTCTCTGGGAAGCAAAAGGAGAGGGAAACCAAATTGTGAAAGACCACCCTGTTGTAGTATTATTTAAAACACCAGAGGTTTTATTTAAGAAGCTGTGTGCTCTGGAATATTGTCATGAAACTACTTCAAGCTTTTAAGGATATGTAATGTTTGTTCTACTGCCATACAAATTGTTTCTCTCTTCAGATAACTCTGAAAAGGTAGATTATTTCAGTAAATCTGCTGTTTAAATATGCTTTTATAGACCACTATCAAATTTGTATCACATAAAATGTAATTTTTTGATTTGTTAATAAGCTTAAATGCTGCAGAGAGAAACTGTGAAGAATCAGTTTTGAAAATCTGGCATTTCATATGCAGATGGTCTTTATAAATATATCAATGACTTATACTGGTGAAAATAAAAAGCAAAGTTAGGTTTTCTTCTTGTAGCTTAGAAACATCATATTGCTTTGGAATGGTATCTGATTTTCCATTTTAAAATGTTCTGATATTTCATAATTATCAAAATTTTGTATTGTATTATAAATTAAAACTGGTTACAGAACAAAAATGAAGCATATAGATTTGGGAAGCAAGGTGTTTCAATCAGTTATGAACAAGTTTTGCTGATTTCTGAACTTAAAATGAGACCTGCAAGACTGGTTTGTGATTTGGGGGAATTCTGTAAGAACAAGCTACATAGCTAAGACTCTACAACAGTATACATATAAATATTCAATCAGTTCACCTCTTGCTTGTGAAATGACCTAATTTTGCATTGCTTGTCACCAGCAATCCTGAATTTAGTAAGGTGACAACCTGTCCATAGGAAAATGAATGGAGACAACTACCTCAGTACATGTAAGTCACAGATTAGGTATCAATAGCTCTCATCATTAATTAAGGTTCTCTCTGTCTTAATGCCACCTCCCCAGAGAGGCATCCCAACTCAATATCCATGAATATTCCTTTTTAAACCGAAGGAACAGTAAACATTAGAAAAAAAATAAAATATTTCTATTTATCTGGCAATTATCTTACACAAAAAAGAAAAAAAAAAGGAAATGAAAAACAACACAACGCAGTGCAATGAATCCAAGAACGGCTCCTCTCTAGTAGATTCTTCCTTGCACAGCTTTTCACTCAAGCTTAAACCTCAATAATATAAATTCTTCTCTGACTCTAGCAGCAGATTATGGCTGATAGCATATAGATCTGGCCACACAGCACTTACCAGTGCTTGCTTTTGATATGTAAAGGCAAAGCAAAAGTTAAGCGGAACAGAAGGAATAGAGAAGGCAGTTCACTGTTCACTAGTGCTGTCTCTGTGCAGAACCGTTCTGATGCTCCAGTTGAATATTTATACATCCCTGTAGAGAATGAAGGATACAGCAACACAGGCACTTGGAGTTTTATGATGAGGAGCTGCCTGTTGCATAAGGAGCAGATGGTTTATGTGTTCAGAGGGACATGTTCTCGTTGTTCACACCTCTGGCAGAGCGACAGCTTGCGATGGCTCTAGTTTATTAGAAACTTGATTTTATGGCATATTTGCAGTCTTCTTTTGACAGTGTTTTCCCTCAATAACAAAATGGTGGCATGGAGCAAAGAGAGTGCCCTGATCGTTTTTTACTATTTCTATTGTCTTCATACCTGGAAGCACTTAAAAGAGTTCAGCTTATATCTCCCTCAGAGGTGCAAACAACAAAAAAAACAAAAATATTTGTCCCCAAAAGATTCCAGTTCAATGATGAATTCATATGCATGTCCTGTATGTCCAACCATTTTCCTTTTTCAGCGTTTCAATCCTCACATAATTTTGGTCTGCTGCGCAACCTTCAAGGCAGAAGGAACAAAATGGAAATTCACAACATAGGGGTATTCTGTGGTTAAAAATAAATATATTACTACCTGGCCTCACAGCCATCAGGATCCAGTGTGTCACATCACTCTGTGAGATTTGGCAATGTTGAGAAAAAAACAATTAAAATAATAAGAATAATAAAATAGTAAGTGCTTAAAAATAATCTATGGAAAATCTAACTTTTTCATTGATTTTACAATCCTAAACTTTGTGGGGCAAAAAGAAGCAAGGAGCACATCAAATTCCTAATGCAGAGATGCTGGCACTGTGTTCTGTTGCTCTTTTCTTCCATCTTTTACTGTACAGACAGTATACAAGTGGGACTAGCAGAGTTGCACACAAATCTCACGCATGCATCCATGTTTAAATTGGAACTCCAACATTTGGATGTAGATTTAAATTTCCTGAGTTTGCAAAGCTGAACCAGGAATCTCATGAGACAGGCTGGCTTTGGGAGACTGCCAATCCAACAGGGATCATGCAATGTTGTGACTAGGCAGTCTCACAGTGTTCTGGTTTTGGGTTGGGATTTTTTTTTCCCCTCCTTCTACATCACTGAGGACTTAGGAGTGCAGAGGAGTGTGAAAACGAAAAATTATTTAAAAGGAAAATCAAACACATTTTTGCAACCTCAGAAGTTGTTTTAGATTAGGCTAGAATTAGGGCATGAGTCTGGATATGGTTTTATTTTATCCAAACCATTTAATTTCCTTTTACATAGGAATGAAAGACATCTTTGAAACAGAAATTACCAATATTTTTTTTTCATACCTGCTCAGTTCATTAATCAAAACCTGTATTCTGAGAGTTTGCTAATCATTACTATGGCCAGAACTGATAAAAATCAAGAAGAATTTTATTCCGAACTATGTAAGAAGATATTCTTGAGGACTCAGTTTTGGCTAGAGCTTACTTTAATTGAAGGCTGGTTGAGCAGTTCTCACCAGCTTCTACTGAGACACATTATTATTCATGTCCTGGATACCATACTAAATCCTGTCACTAATACATGGAGTTAAACCATTGGGCTTTTTCAAAATTCCTTTAAAAGTTGCATAATTTAATTAAATGACATGTTCTCTAGTTTCTGCTTTTTAAAACCTCCATTTATAATTCTATAATAGAACTTGAGAGACTTATGAACTTCTGCTAGAATTGTACCAGATGGTTGATGGAAATCCAAAGATACATTATCATTTTCCATAAAATTCTTGAAGACTTTCCCATATTGATAAAGCAAATGTTACTAATCTACCCAGTTCAGAACTGTTCATGTGTATCACACAGCATTCAAACAGTACTCGAAGCAAAACATCAATCTACTACACTAAGCAAGAAGAATTCCTTATGCTACTACAAACTGAACCAGTCAAGAGAAAGGAGAAAGAGTGACCTCTCCTGGAAATATAGAAAATGTTTATATCTGCTAACTATAGCTGTTTTTTTATCAGAAACAGAACGGGGTTGTAGGAAGGAATCACTTGTCCTTGAGCAAGTTAAAATGTTCTCAAATGTAAGCATTGTTCAGCAGTTTCCTAAGAAAATTCAAATATTCATTGTGTTTTAAAAGTTCAATAACATAAAGCAGGAAATAGGATTGTAATAAAGTTTGGTAAAATTTATGAATGTAATTAGTAATATAAAGCAGCTAATATGCACAGAAAGTACTTTCTGTTGGGGTTTGTGTGACCATTTGGTCTAATTATTTCTGATGTTTTGACTATCAAATGAAGAATATGCTGCTTGTGAAATGTCAGATATAATTAGACCAAATAAAGACAGAGCATGAACCTCTGAAAAATGCGCTCATATCCATTAAAAAGAATTCTTTTCCTATAGGCCATTTTTAAAGCAGCAGAGACATTTTACAGGTGGGAAAGCTGGTGCACAAGTAAGGGACAAAGCTTTTGAAGTCAAATGGAGGTATTTAAGAGAAGATTACAGTGAGATAATAACACTTTGTGTTTTGCTCAAGTTTTCCATTTAGTGATCTTTTTAAAGTATCTTAATTGATGTGTGGAATTCGGTGATGAAACACCACCACATACAGCAGCAGAATAATATATTTCTCTTACCATCTTCCGTAAAGTAAAAAAAAAAAAAAAATGTGATTTTGTGCTAAGTTAAATAACGTTTTACCAAATCAATATTGGGGTCAAAGTTATAGAATATTTGTATGCAATAGAGCATATTGAACTATGGTTACACACTGCAGTCATACATTGAGGCTTGCTGAGTGTTTTCTGCATCAATGTTATTCTCAGATTGCCTGGAGGACTCAGTTTATCCTATCGTTCCCTTAAGTCCATATCACATCAGTGTCTCATTTACACAGAAATTATGTTTACTGCCTCCTACTTGGCAATACTTTCATGGACACGTTCCTTAGGCTTAAGATACAGCCAGTACAACACTTTCACTCTTTGTCTGGGCACACAGGGTCATATTCCAATTTCTACAATTCCCATTTACCTGTAACAAACCCCACTGAGGTCTTCCGACAGTGCCTTTCACAACTAGTTCACTGAGTTGTGGGGATTTCTGCAGTGGTTCCTCAGAGTTCAGGACTTAAGGCTCTCACCTGCTTCAGCTTGGACAGTAGGTTGAGAAACCTGCTTTCTGGATATAGTCCATCCACCTGGACAAAATTCTGGATAATGTGCTCTAAGCGATCCTGTTCAAGCAAGGGTGTTGGACTACAGGATGTGCAGAAATCCTTCCAACCTCAACCATTCCATGATACTGTGATACTGCAGCACACACAGGCTAAGGAATTCAGCTAAGAACTTGGGCTTCCCTGAGAGAACTACCAATATCTTCTGAAAGCTGTCTGGACAGTACCTTTTGCCTCTTAGAGAACTAGGCTGGAGGAAAGCTATTCTAGAAGCATGGAAATCACAGAATTGTACCGAAAGAATAAAAAAGAAAATCAAAATGTAGAAAACGAATGAATGCAGTCAGATTGTTATCATTATTTTTTCCCAGAAATAAACTCTTATAGTCAAAACTTTAGGAAAAGTTGGGAAACTTTATAGTGATCAAGTCCTGATTTGTAGGGAAATTCATAGAGATAGATGATTTTTATTTGGGAAGGAAAGGAGAAAAAAAGATAAAAATTTACCACTGGGGGGGGGAAAAAAATCCTACTGGAAAAATATTTTGAAACAAAAATGTATAACATTACTGGAAATCTTTTGAATGTCATCCGGTCACATCATAAATCTATTAGTTCAGTCACAAACGAGCTAATTCCATCTCCTCAAAGCTCAATTGGAAAAAAAAAATACCCTCAACACACATTCTCTAGGTGTTCTTCTGCCTGCAGCTAAGAGAGCCTCATTCAAAGGCAGAGCCCCCAGCAGAGCACGTGCGGCACTGCCCACAGCAGAGCCGGCCTGTGCAGCCGGGAGCTCGCTGGGCAGCCACGGGTCCCGACGCGCTGCGGCCGCGCCAGGGCTCCGGGCGCACGCGGCGAGGGCCAGCGCGGAGCAACGGGACACAGCGCGGCCAGCGCTGGGGGCTGCCGCACAGGGCAGGATGCAGCGTGGCAGCGATGTCAGCACGGGTCTCACAGGGCACCTCGTGAGCGCACGGGATACCTCTATGACTCCACCATCTTCTATCTGCAACCTTATTTTACCATTTGCTTCAAAATTGCTAGAAATTAAAAATGAGTAGGTCATCCAACCCACAGACTCTCGACACAACAATCAGGCATCATTCAAAAATTATTTTAAAAGTTATATAAATCAGTCGCAGCTGACAGGAAGTATAGATTGATACTGCTACCATCACCAAGAACTGCAGCTAAACCACATGAAATGAAATATGTTACATTAAAAACAATCACTCAAATGCAATATCAGATAAGAAAATGCATTGCACTTGTGCTGTCAATTACGGGTTGCCAAGGACAGCAAGATCTAATGCAGGTCCCTGCTGAACCCAACTGAGATTCCTATAATGCTGAGAGCCAGGAGAGACTGGAGAAGAACAACCCAGTCATTCGCAGTTGCCAGAGCAAAAGTTATGCCTGGCAGAGCGAGGGATGTCTGAATCCCAGGGCTTTAGAGATGGTATTATGGCCACAGAGCATTCAGCTTTGTCTTTTCCCTGTAACCAAAGGGATTCTCTAAGGAAAGGTGGGTATTCATCACTGATCTTCACTGGTAATTTAACGCTCTGCATCTCTTTAGTTACACAAAATCAACGTATCAGTACAAAAATTAGGCTCATGTTCTCACGTCATTCTTGCCATTTTATATCAAATGTTTGGAAATAAGTACTCAGAAATTCAGCTGTCTTTACCAAATACACAGCTACCAAGGAGAGATATTCCCGATTAGCTTTAAATAAATACTTATTGCAAACAACTGCATCAGTCAATGTCCCTATGAAAACGTCTTCATAGAGAATGAGCTGCATGAGTGGATTTGCCTTACAAAGTATTCTGCATTCTGAGTTCACGTCAAAAAAAAAAAAAGCTGTTTTTTTTCAACATTGTTAAATCATGCTCTATCCTGCTTTTCCTTCCAAATTTTTCTCTGTGATTTTCTCTACTTTTGATCAATGACAAACTAATAGATTTTTCAGTGAAACTGATGTGACAAATTTCAGTACTCTTGTTCTTTGGCATAGCGGTGTAATCTTTTTTGTTTGGTTGGTTTTATTTTAATCCCAGCAAGGAATAAAATAGGCAAAATATAGGATTTATAAAAATAAGAATAGAACTAGAAAATTATCAGAAATATCAAAATATTTGAGATAAAAAAACTAGGCATTCAGGTAATTTCAGATTACCCAAATACGCACAGATGGTTCTCTCTAAGCTTCTGCACATTGAATTTCAAGGAAAACTACCTCTTTTTGCCCCCACTACTGCTGTGCTCATAGAATATTTTGAATATCAGATTTCAGATACCTCTTTACTTAAGGAAATGATTCAGACGGCTCAGTCTTCAGAATTTCTGAACTTAATGGCCACTTAGGATATCCAGTGCTGTATACAAGGTGAGTAGGATGAGGTTATAAATGACTCTGACAGTAAAATCAAAGACGATTTCTACAGTAAAAACACTTTTCACAATTAAAAAAAAAAAAACCTAACATTATTACATTTCTGAATTACTGCTAGCCATGCTATTGGCGAGCTGAGGACTAGCTAGGATAGCAGACGCTTCCTCTCAGCAGCAATGTCAGACAGATGCTCCTTCTCACTCTTGCCCTGAAGCACCAAGCTCTCGACCTGCCCCAAATTCTGCCACAGAAACATGCACAGGACTGAGGTAGCACTGGGAAAAAACTGGCACCAGGACAGAGATGCACGCACAGAGCTGGACTCTTAGGGAAGCACATTTCTAAGGAGCATATTCGAAGGTGAAGAAAACCACACAAACTGCAAGGAGATGGCCATTTTCAAGGATTGTGGCCCAGAAGACAGTGGCCCTCAAACATGAGCAGATCCCCTAATCAGAAAGAAACTTGTCTCCGCTGTAGTACTTTTTCATAAAAGGTCTGTAGAGCACACAGCTCATAGTCAATACAAGGACTGCATCAACCCTTACGAAGAATAGTAATATCATGAGATTTATTAACCAAGAAAACTGGGTTGTTCTGCCCTGACCAGTCTCCTATCTGATCTTTCACAGAATGGGGAGGGAGCTCTTAAAACTTGAGACATCCTTAGTCTCACAGCATTAATCCAGTCTACGACCGCAGCACCAATGAACGGATACAGCTGGAGTTTACTTTGGAAAGGAGGCCCTCATCGTTCAGCTTGTCTTGGTCTTCTGCAACAGCAGAAACCACGCACCAAGCCAAGCAACTCCACCCTTTGCCCAGTAGTTTGGATTAGCAGGAAAGCTCCTTTCAGTTAACTAGAAACTCCCTCATTTCTGTAAAAAAGTCACACATTCTTGGACCATCCCATAAATACTGTTTTCCACTAGCCTTTGTGAACACTACAACCCGTCTACCTCAACTTTCTCATCCCTGATACAAGAATAACACCAATGTTTGATGGGTGATAAAAAGTTAAACTTATAAGCGGGTATAAAATACATTGTGATCCTCAGCTGGAAAGTGTATAACAGCAAAATAATGTACTATTTGTTTTGGCAATAATACCTCTATTTTTAATTTGGCAGCGAATAATTGGAAATTGCCTGCCAAAGACAGAAGGCCAAAAATAATAGTTGCCAATGCCAGAAGAAAACTAAAGCAGAAGAACTGATTATTTAATCACAGTAACTATTTTCATTTAATGGATCAAATATTTAAAGTATATGATGGAAAGGAGGGAGACAGACACACTTGAAAGCATTCGTGATACAAGCTCTGCTGCTAGCAGCCAACTAATAGTGAGAAATTAAAAGTTTTCCTCTGTGTTTGCTGAACCACAGTTATTTTTATTTTGCTGTATTCATATTTATCACCTCACTGAACTATGGATAACAAACTATAAGCAGAGGCAACAAAATGGAGGCTGCTTTCCCTGGCCCAGAATCTGATCTCAGTTTAGGCAGACAGGCAGTCAGTCACTTCACTTTAACTGTCATGAATTTATGTTTAAATCATGCACTTGCCATCTAATTTATCTTTTATGAGGAATCATTTTAAAAACTGAAATAATTCATTTGTACCTTGAATTGCTATGAAAGATTAATGCTGGTGAGAAAAGAAAGTTCAAAAAGAGACTATCATCTTAAAACTGTCTGCTTAAAATTATATCCAAATTCAGCCAGTTATATTCTGTGCTCAAGCTGAATCTGCACCAAGTTTTCCAATAACTTCCCAAGAAGGTTTTATTTAATCAAGAACAAGTTCCACAGAGCCCCAAAGGTCACAGTTTAGAGGGATTACCTGACCTAGGCTTCGTATAAAGCAGATGGCTCTGCTTTATGGCAATTAGTAAGCAGGAACTGTGGTATCTGGTTATATCTTCTGATTCTCTGTTTATATGAAGTTATGTGAAACTGGAACCTCTTTGAAAGTCAAGCTGTGTGGAAACCATTTAAGACTATTTCATTGCTAATTATAGGCTCGATAAAGCCATTTTCATGCAAGAGTAGGATCAACGCAGAGACTGTCAAACTTCTAAAAATCCAAGTGGTCTGACTGCTTCAAAGGCTATCACTAAGATAACCCTGACAGGGGAAACAGGAATCTCACTTTAAAGAGAACAGAAACCGTAGCTACAAAGTTTAAGCTGATCCAAGCGTTCACCAGGGCCTGTCCTCAGTGCAGCATCAGACTGGCAACAGCAGTTCTGAGCTGATGGTGTTTTATTTACAGTTGCATAGTAATTACCAAAGCTAGAGCTTGAAAACATTACTTTTGTACCCCTTTACGTTCCCTATAGCTCTCTACCAGGAGAGCTGTGGTGAGAAACTTAAGGCCTTTTAAAATGGCTCTTGCTGGGTTCGCACATAGATGCGGGAAGGGCCGAGTTCACTAGTGCAGTTATACAGACACTTAGTGTTTTTTTTCCAGACTTTTCAATACTTTCGGGCATGTCTGGCTTGTCAGCTGCAGTCACATGCCAGCTCTGCCATAGCTGGAAACAAGCCATAACTACTCAAAAGGAGTGAAACGGCACTGGATTGTCACTAGGCCTGAGCTAATGTCTCTGGTCCGTTCGTGAGGCCCATTAGCTCCGGCCGAGCAGGGTGCCAGGCCGGCTCCTCTGCGCGGATGCTCGACCCAGTCCCGCAGCAGCCGGTTCAAGCCAGACGTCTCCAAGCAGGGTGGGAGACGAGCACAACTGTCTCCAGTTAACGATGCAGCCATGCCCTTAACTAAACGGCATCTTCCACTCCCTGTTTCTCAGCCTCTCGCAGCCTGTTAGGCTTTGACGAACTTTAGATTCCCCCAAGACAGTAATATCGCCGCTGTGCACAGTGGGGAGGCTTTCGTGCAATAGAACAAGCATCTCTTCTCATCACAAATCATAGGGTTTTTTTTTTTCTCTCCACAAGAAAACAAAAGATGAAAAAGCCTATCAACGGCAATTTAGCGAGTGTTATGGATGAAGTAAGCAGGAGGCTTTGAAAACTCAAATTGCCTTTACTCACAGGTCTAGAACAAACAGTGTGTGTGTAAGGTTCAGATCTTTTCAAGCATCCAGTTATGTTTCAAAATGTAAAGAGAAAAATATTTTAGAACTCTATGGATTTAAAATATCCCTTTACATCACCATATATTAGTGCTTTAAAACGGACTTCAGTATAGACGGTGCAACAGGGACAATAGAATTGAGTTCTACGTATTAAAAAAAAAAAAAAAAATACACATTTAATGAAGAACATCAAATGTATTCATTTAAGCCTGAAAAATATTCTGGGAAAAAAGATGCTATACATCTCAAGAATTGCTACTGTCGTACAGGAAAGCAATGGCATGAATAATCAACTATTTAAGAATATATATTAAAAAAAATCAACTATAATGATGTTTCTACTGGACTGCTACTGTCCAGTATAATGAGGGATTTGAAAGACCCTATGCAAAGTTGTGTCCTGGCTTAGCCCCTCTGACAATTGGCCTAAAATTCAGAAATTCTGTCTCAAAAATAAACACAACTTGGAAAACACATGGAGATTAGCACTCTCATTACCTCTTAAATCCAGTTACTATTACCCTCCTAGAATTGCAGGATCTGGTCTTGTAGTTCTCCTCATTTGCTATATGTGATTGTGAGCCCATTGGGAGCTGCTCATAAGTACTTGCTCTGCAAGGGTGACAAGGAGCTCTCCATCAGGTCTCAAGAGACTAGGCCAGCATAAAGGTATCACTTTCCAATAGTATTTATGTTAGAGAACACCTACTGTTAATGTGTCCAGGATTCTCAGGTGAGATACCTATTCAGGCTGCTCTGTAACTTCATGACACACTGTAGAACAGGCAATACCAGCATCTAAGATAAGCAGAAACATTTCAGCGTACTTTACTCTCAAAGAAGATAATTGTTTCTAAAATTTAATCAGCAAAATGCATTTCTAATACCAAGAAATAAAAATAAATGCAGTAACTGTGTGATCGCAATCTATGTGGTCAACATGAGTAAAATAGTTCGTGCTGATTTTCACTTTCACTTCCCAAGTCTCTTGCAAAGTATATCAAAGTTCCAAGCAGAGAAATTCAGTTCTGACCTTCCCATACATTGTTATTTTTGTGTCATCTCAGAACCGGGCATGCAAACACAGCTGAAATTAGTTGAGCCATTGTCCCATTTAACAAGTTAGCATCTCTAGTTGAGTCAAAGCAGTGAGTAAAGGGTGTTCGTAACCCACATTCTTTGCAAGGAAAAACAACCTTTAAGAGTTTATTTTATGATCATTTCATCTAAGATGGCCTGCTTCACAATTAAGGATGGGCTAAAAGCACACGTAGAGATGAATTATTTGAACAAATAATATATATAAATATAGCACCTTAAGCACTTTTCACATTGCAACCAAAGAAAACCATTCTGAGCAAGGGCAAAAGTTGAGATTTCCTTGCCATCTTGTGCTCAGTTTGTTACACTGCAGCCTTTTGTTTTTTTAGCTACCACAATTATTTTATATTTTCATATTTGTAAAATGCTTAGCAAGCTAGGTGCAAAACCAAAGTCTATCATGATACCTCAAAAAAACAGAAAATAATACTACTGTTGAACAAGACACAAAAATAAAGTCCCCTAATCAAGCTGGAGAAGTAGCCAGGGAGGCATTTAATTGTGGGTTAACAGAACTAAAAAAGGATAAAATACCTGATTGATTCAGCAGAAAGAAAAAATGAATAAGGCTGCAATGCTGCCATGATAACAGGTCTAAACACCTGTAGTTCCTCATCTTCATATACAAAGGTGCACGCACACACTCTGTGCCATTGCTTTACTTCTCCTGACACCATTTTCTTCTCTTTTCAAGATCATGAGCTTTCTAAAGCAAGGAAACTACATCAGATTTTCAAAAGTGCCAAAAGCTGCAAACAGTGCTTTTGTGAGATCCTTATGGAAGTCAGCCCACTCTAAAAACTGCATGCCCAGTAATACCTGTAGGTACCTCAGAAACTTACCTTTCTTGCCATCTGTGTTTTCTACAACATGGAGCGTAAATGCTGACTCGCTGAATTATGGGTCTGCCAGCCCTTAAGCACCTGTGCTGCTTCCTCCTCTCTGAGCATTCCCACTGCAGTCCTGGTGATTTGGGGCAGCAGTGCTAGTTGGGTGATAAGGATACTCAGGTGCTTAAGTACTTACAGGCTCAGGGACAAAGGTGGAAACAAGCTAAACAACTTTGATAATGGGATTAAAGAAAAGGGGAAGTTTAAAATGGAAATTGCCATCAGGACAGAGTTGTGAGTTGATTGCCTTCCTTCTACCAACACTGCTGGCTGTTGGAGGCAAGGCACGTGGATTAAGTGAGCAGAAGATAAGTTAAGGACAGGCATAGTAGCAATTTGGCACATAACTTTGATTGTGGAAGGTCAAACTGGGTATACCCTTTACTGCAAATCAAGGAGTCCTGGCTGAAGAAGGCATGAAAGCGACAGTATGTTCAAAAACAGAGTAATAAAAGCCCCAAACTATAATGTCCAAAGGTTGCTCACCAAAATAAAGAAATTGCACGTCTTTAATGCTGAATTTTAAGGTAAAGATGCAGAGCAAGATGCTCAGCTGCTGAAAACAATAGTCAAATTCCACAGCACCCACCACACATAGCATACACCAAGTACAGCGACACACAGCAGCAGGTTGACATGTTACCTTATGCTTTTAAAGGAGTAAATTTAATTGAGACTCTTTAAAAATATATATCTTTCAAAATAGCACCAACTTTTTATAAAGCCATGTCAAGAAACACAGTTTTTCGACCATATTTGAAGTTCACTAAGATTTTGCACATGATTGAATTAAAATTCTTTGAAGTATCACACTCCAAGGCAAAATATATCAGAAGACTTAGGATAAACAATACCCTCCATTTTACTTTGCATAGCCAAATTAAGTGACCTTGCTGAATATCTGTCTACTTAAGCATTCTTGAATTCTGATGTTAAAATTTGGTCTTTAACGGTGTTTCTAACTGATAACTCTGAATTCAAATGATCAATGTGATAGAGTCTGGCATGAGTAAAAACTTCTTTTCCACTGGAACATACCTTCTCTATGCAAAGAAAAGCAAAAATTCCAAAATTCTTGACACAATGAACTTTTAATTAATACTTGAGTCTGAATTACTGAATCAAGACAGTATATATACTTATAAAATTCAGGCATGTTAAAACACCTATTGCATTATTTCATAAACACACACAAAAATTAAGATACATTATCTAAATGATAAAATAAAATTGTCTCTCTATTAAAGCAAATTAGTTTAATTTTTCCTATGCAGGATCAGAATATGCCCATCTCGCCTAAGTTCAAAAAAAGGAAAGTTTGGTCTTACTATTTTTGTTTTGTTTTAATCCAATTTATTTCCTTCATATTTTCCTGAGTCCCATTTCTATTAGAAAAAAAAATCACTCCAAAATGAACTCATCTTAATTTATAAATACTTCATGGCAATTTCTTAAAACAAGTAAGATTCTACTAATTTCCTAGCGTAGCTCATGCAGAAATGTGGACAATTATCTTTTCTGTTACAGTATGACATTCTTGCTCAGTATATGTTTTCTTTTATAATAATTAATTTATTATTTTTAAGATAATGGGAACTACACAGCATGCAGAATGAGCTGAATTCCTTGCCTGGGCTCCTGAACTAATGCTAAATAAGATGTGACAGACCTAATATAGTTACTCTTTCCATGCTGAAAACAGTCACAAAAATGCAAGTCAAAGGAGAAAAAGCTTTGAGGGAAATGTCAGCCTGAAAGTCCCTCTTTATTGAGCCTTCAGACACTTCTCCGTGTGCCTAAAATGTGGATCCTAGCAGGCTGGGAAGCAAGCAGCTATTATTTTAACAATACTATGACCATTAGTCAGTCAGTCTCAACATACCCCTAAGTGCTACTTCTGTAAGTGCTCTCTTTGACACTTAAGGCTGGTCCAAATCTGTTTGATGAACATTAGGGAATTCATCTATCAAAATACATGGCAAGTGAACCAACATCAGCCTGCTGCCTGTGACAGATGAAGTTAAAACCATCTCTGTAAATAAATCTAAGAGGAGGAGGGAAGGGCACAAAACAGGGAAGGAAAACCCTGGAAAGAAAAGGATCGGTTTTCCCAACTGTTAAATCAGACAGATTTGAATATTGTGAATTGTCTAATTAACACAGCCTTATTTATGCTATTCATTTGCATGCACATCTGCATCTGTTCTGGCAAAGATCATTAAGTGAAGTGCAAAAATACCTTGCAAAGATTGTCCATACCGCTTGACTGGGAGCAAGACCTAACGGAAAGATTGCAGGGAAGATTCCTCCCATGGGACTTCCTACTTAGCTCCATAAGTTCATATTAACGTTTTTTGCCCCTGGGCCCAAGAATCTTGGCCACGTAAGATAAGATTTCAAAGAGTTTCTAAATATTTTGGTGCTTCTCCTAACCAAATTTAATTGTTCTCTGTTCTGTGAAGCATTCACACAATGGAAATGTAATAGCAATATTTCCTGCTCTGGGAAGACGAATGCAATCAGGGTTTAACAGCCAATTCATGGTAAATGGGCAGAAAACAGGGCTGAAAGCCAATAAAAGAAATTAAATGGAAATTAAAGAAAATATTAATGGAGAGCACTGTTGCAATATTCCAGACGAGTTTTATGTCTTATTCAAAAATAGAGGCGAAGAGCTGGTTAGCAACAGCCTAGGGAGGAATGACTGAGAACTGACTCAGGGAAAAAACCCCTGAATCACCTACACATTTTACTGTATGTGAATTTTCCTTGAGGGTTGCTTATCCAAGAACTGACCAAACCCAAACTCCCCTCAGCTTAATAATATCTGACAGAACATAGCCTGAGGTGATACAAGAGCAGATTGAGAGGAAGGCAAGCACTGCAACTCTATCCCTACAAACACATTTTTTTTTAGGACAAACAATATTTTCCAAGAATCAATGAACCTCTTCATTTCAGCGAGACGGAGTAGTCACTGATAGGAGGTGATATATGCAGCTCTCTCCTGTATTGACCTGTTCCACGTTTGTGGAGTGGGACTCGTGCTGTTTGGCCTCTCCACAATAAGGATGTTTGCCCAAATTATCTAGATCCTAAAGTAGAACAGAATCAAAACTGTGACTCATTGGCCTTTGGGCAATTTAATAAACAATCACACACCTAATGTCCACATGCTGCTTGTCACCTGTCCAGGATTAAAGTACAGTCTTCCCAGGAGTAAACTGACACTGTACCAGGAATTGTAGAGCAGTTAAGTAATACTTATATACAAAGTCAGTTTAGTATACAAAAAAGCAGAGACAACAAAAAAAAGGCAAAGGTAAATGCCCATTAGCACACCAGGCTTCTTCAGCACCACTATCACTTTGCCTGGGGCTTCTTTCAAGTACATTATCTTTAGCAGAGAGACAGTAGAAAAAATTGCAAGGACATCATTGATCTGACAACACTCCTGCTAGTTGCTTAAAATTGCAAGGACATCATTGATCTGACAACACTCCTGCTAGTTGCTTAAGCTTCTTTCCTCTCCATCAGCAGAATCTGCACCAGTTCTCCACAGCTTTACCCTTTGGCTTTCTAAATCCTGGCTTACTCATTCTCTGCCTCCACCATGAACACCAGTCGCACAGGCTGGTCACAAGGATGAGAGGGATGCAGGCTCCCAAGCGCTGATTGATGAAGCACTTCCTAAGTAAGCAGAAGCGAGTAATAAAGATGACCTTAAGCTGTGATTTATGTGTTTTTGACAATCGAGACACATACACTGTGCAGGCTAGCTACAGGCAGGGGCTGTAGCTGCAGATGTTAGTGATCTATCAGAAAGTCTTGCTCAAATTGAAGAACTGGTTGTTCAGCTCAAGTCAGAGGGAGGAGAATAAGGAAAAATTATAGCATTAGAACTGGATGAAGAAATGTATTTCATTTTATGGGTGCTTATTGAAATCAAAAAGCAATGAATGTTTTCGCCTAACCTGCAAAAAGGAGAAGAAGAAGAAGGAAAAAAAAGTAAACAAAAGCAAAAATCAATCATAGTCAAAAAGTAATCCTTCTGACGGATTTTTAAGGAAAATAATATTTGAAAATGTGGGATAACAAGAGGACTCTGACTTTGCAAAACAAGACAGAAGAGACCTAAGTATTTGTCTCTGCTCTGTAAACAAAGGAGGAACTTTAACTGAGAGCTGCCACAATATGCAGACATAGATAAATTCTCCAAAGACACAAGAATGGAAATAATGGGATGTCATCTGGCTCTCCTTGATACAGGAATGGTATCTGTGGGCCAGCCTGCAGAACAGAATAGTTCCACTGCTATATTCCCATTTGTTTTTCCATTTAAAATCCTTGAATGTGATGAACAGCTCCAGCTGCTTTAATCCTTAGGCTTATGCAGTGACCAAACAAAGCCGCAGAAAACACTTCACACGGTTACATACACCACTTATCTGCAACGAATTCTGACCAAATGCTGAGAAAAGTGTTCTAATGTTATGTTCATTCTGAATACATTCATTTGTACATTCATAACTAATACACTTCTTATTGAAAAAATAATAATAATAAAAAAATACCACCAGAAAGACGTCTCATGCCACTGCACAGACAAAACTCATCTACTCACAAGCATCAAGAAAATTTGAGCGGTAGCTGTATGCAGTCCCCTTTACATATAATCAGAGGTATTTAGAGGACCTAGAAAGCTAGAATCCACAGCAAGAGCATCCACACACAAATCCAGAAATGCGATACAAAAATTGCTTTATTCATCATTCCGTCTAATCAGAAACATGATCAAATCACTACAAACACTTGTATGTAATGTCCGACACAAGAGAATGCCATTTGGTGACGAACTGATGAGGCTGTAGCCATTCAGCAGCAGCAAAGAAATCCAAGGGGCTCTTTCCATGTGTGCATTTGAACAGCAGAAGCAGACCAGAAGTGTGATGTCTTTTTATAGAAATACAAAATGATCTATTTGTTAGATCGATTTTATAGAGATCTGGGTCTATTGTGTAGTCCAATATGAAATCTTTATTCCTGTGCAATAGCTGTTTTCTGATCTCTCTCCAGAAAGAAACCCAGAAAAGTGGGGCTAAAACCCAGAAAATGGCTAGAATTAATTACCAAGATTTCATCATGCCTTAATTTATACACATATGCAATATAAAGGATTACTTTAGCCAACTCCATTTATCTAAATTTTACTGTGCCCAGCAGAAATGCTGTTTTTCCATCTGAAAACAAGAAACGCATGTCTTAAGAACATCATATAAACTGTTTAGTTTTGGCTTGATTTAGTTTTGATCTGACATGCGTGACTAATCATTGTCAGATCACTTTTTGTTTTTCACTGTAAGAGTTTTAACACTTCTGTGTTCTGGCTTCACATGTCCAGCTGAAACTAGTGAGCAACAACTCATTTTTCTCCTGATATATCCAATATAGTAGTTTCACATCGAGTTATACGCTGAATGCTACTCAAAATAACCTATATTTATAGGCAATTTTTATTTGAATCACTTCTCTCTTCTCACCCATTTTTACCTGAGTATGTCTTTTGCTTTAGGTAGAACTACTCCCAGTTTTACACTAACATAATTAAAGAGAATCAGGTTTACCAGCTTTACAGCTAGCTGAAAAGACTGTCTCAAAGCCTGTGAGAATTATCTGGATGAAAGTACAGTAAATGCATGATTGCTATCATTTTGGAGGAAGCATTGTATTTTCGAGAAAGCACTGTAATGGTTTCCCATGGGAGCAGTTCTTATTAGTCACAAGTTCTGTTTAGCTTGGATTTCTTAAAGCTCTGAGTTTATTGCCAGTTGCCACCGTATGTAATCTGTAATTTGTGAAACAAAAGACTGTGCATTTTCCAAAGGCATTCACTCTAATCACTTACAAATTTAACAAATTTAGCACAAAGAGACATTTTCTAATCAACATCAGCATCCTCACCACTAGCAACACCAGCACAACAAGCAAGTTAGAAAGGTGTGGATAATCCATAAAATCAGTAATGCTGATGGAACTGATTCGTAAGGTTTTTCATCCATTTTCCGACCTCCATTCTTTTGAAATTCAGAATGGAGTTTGGATGTGTGCTTGGACAGAGGAAGCAGCCCAGCAAGGACAGTGAGCTCTAACCAAGGCAGCATTACCAACAAGTGAGAGGAACTGCTCCATGGAGCTTTAGCAGAGTGGGGATAAACACACTACCCGGAGAGGGGCTGAGAAACCGCAAGGGACCGACCCGCTCTGCAGTTCAGGCTGCAAAGCTCTCCATGAGCCTAGGGCTGGTGCAGGGGCAATACAGTAGTATTTCACCCTTCGCATATTCCTGAGTGTCATTAATGCTAGGCAACAGCTTAATACAGAAGACACTTAGAAAGCTAGCAGGCTGCTGTTTGAAGTTCACAGAGCTTCAGGCCTGACTTTGGAAATAGGCTTCTCAAGGATGGCAGAAATGAATGAACAGCCACACACCTACCGCTTTCCACCGCAGCCACGCTCACTCCTTTGGAATCATTGCTTTCTGTCACACATCTGATCTCAGTGGTCTAAAAAAAATGCAAAATAAAGGACACATCATTTTCAGAATAACTCTTTTCACCAAAGGGATTACACTGATTAGTTGTGGCAATCACACACGACACAGTGTAGGCGTGTGTCTGCTGGAAGGTTCTCCCAACAGAAATCAATTGAGAGTATCAGAAGTGGTTGGACAGCAGGGAATAACTCTGCATCGCAGACCGTGCAGCTCCCTGCTCAGCCTTGCCTTGGTACTTCCACACAAATGCCTTTCAACTCCTCTTCTAAAAGAATTGCTTTATTTCTTTTTCATTATCTGGACTGATGGTGTCAACTGAGAGCAAAGTTTTCATTTCCCTTGCATTTCAGCTGAGAAAGGCTGCATTTATTTTTCTAGAGCTCTAGTAATATTCTATCTATTAAACTCCATGTATGACTCATTGCTAGATCTAGGTCAGTCTCCTACCCCCCACTCATTGCAGATAAAAAATTTAACTGATTGAATTTAGGCTATTCCTATTAATTTAATACTCTTTTTTATACCAACAGCAATCTTTCTGTGACAGTGCAGCATTTTAAAAGGACTTCAGCAGTAAAATTACCATTTCATAGCAAGAGAAAAACACCTAAGTGAATTAACTCTTTCTCTCTATAATAAAAGTTCCTTCCCCTCACCCCTTAATAGAAGTCTTAAACAGAAAAAAAAAAGGTTTTTTTTTTTTTATTACAGGACAATGAAACTAATTAAAAAGTAAATGAAATGTAGTACTTGGGGCTTTACAGAGCCTTTATGAGATCATGTAAGCATCTCTGGCACGTGTATTTCTGACAGCATTTCTCCTAAGCGTACTTCACCATTGTTTAGACAAGGTTACTTAATATGGTACCTGCCTAATGCTGTTCAGTAGGATAAAGGCTTTATTCTATTAGCCTACATGGCTCAGTTATGAGGTTTCTGAAGGCTTTCATGACCTAGCAGTAACCTTACATTTGTTATTAGTAGTTGGAGTTTACAATCTCAGAAATATTATTGCACTCTCGTCTGCAGGCTCATATAGAGTTTCTTGTAGAGACAAGGGGTCTGCACACAGACTCTGGGTAAAGCTCACCAAAAAGCACAAAGCTCCTTTCTTAAAATAACCTTGGGAAAAAGTGTTCCTAGCAGATGGAAAACATTGTCATTTTCAGGGAAACGTTTGTCAGCCTTCTGTATTGCAAGCGTGCATTTAAAATGAAGGCAGTTCTTTTGTAAAAAATCCAACTCAAGTATTTAATGTCAGGCCTTCTCACTCCCCAAAATCAATAACACGCCAACAGCATATTCAATCAACACCATTTATTGTCTATATACAAAAAAAAGGACTGACTTTTTAACCTGATGCAAGTAAATTAAATTTCTGTTAAGCCTGGGGAGACCTTTGTGCTGCAGATTGGTAACATTGCCAGTAGCAGACCCAGAAAAACCAGCGTTCCCCCGAGGTGGGGGAAGAACAATGCACAGCGAGTCCTGTAACGGGAGCCTCGGCCCTGCGCTGTCTGAGCTCTGCCAACTCCTTTACCTGGAAAGAGAGGTTAGCCAGTAGCTCCAGCAAGTCCAGGAGGCAGCCCCAGAGTATGAATTAAATATCATTATTGATAGGTGCTTGTTGTACTGTAAAAATATCTCCTTGGAAGCTTTTTGGATGTAATACTTATGACCAAGCTTCAAATCCTTCACTTTTACTCTGTTATTTCTACCTCGATATACAGTCTAATGTTCTCTACTTTCTAAGGTGATCTTTTTTTTTAACCTGAAATATTATGAGCCGATATCTTTACACCATGCAGCACAGCAAATCAGAGAATAACTTTATTTTACTGTGAATAACATGGAACATTTGTGTATGAGTATTTAAATATTTTGCACATATTTTCCAGGTACATATACCCACAGACACATATATATCCTGGTAAGCCTGCATAAATGCAAAACAAAAAGCATTTTTCTTTAAGGGAAACATTATATTTTCTTTGTAGTATGCAAAAATACATATGCTGATCTAGTAATCCCCTAAAAAAGAGTTATACCAAATATGCTAAATCTATATCTAGGGGGAAATGAAAAAGAGCTAGAGAAGTCCAGATTGCTCTCAACAAGGGTATGTTTGATCTGCATGTAATGGGAGTATTTTACAACCTTCACACCTCTACTTCGTGTTGATGGGCAGGCAGCTTAGACTTTGAGATGGCCCTGGAGGAATTTAGTTAACTGAATGCATCCCTTGCCTCCGAGATGAAAAGCCACTTCCTATACTACATGATCTCTCTGTGGCTTTCTTGCACTGCTGTCTGCCATTTCAATATCTGTATGTGTCAGAAAGGCAACTTCTCATCTCTGGTATAGTCTAGAGAAAAGTGTCAAACTTTTCTAAAAGAAAAAAAGGAAAAAAGAAATAGGACAACATATGAACAACAGGTATATGTTAAACTTCATCTACCTAGCTGTGAAATTGCCAACTTATTTTTAAAATAGCTAGTAAATATGCTGTTTTGACAACAATTCCAGATGACATCAAGTATCCATCATAAACTCAATGTGTGAATACTTGTCGTGCTCGAAGATGACTGAGCTTCTCACTAGCCTGTTTTCTGAAGCTTTCAGTTCACACTGAACAGGACACCTTGAGTAGAAAAGGTAAAAATTCACAGTCCTGGAAGCTACCTGACATTAGCCTTCCTGGTCCCAGGCACAGCTTTTGTTTAATTCCAACAGCTTCCTTTCCTAATTGTTTCTGGACTATTCTTTCTTCGTATGCTTTCTGTGCTTTCTTAGCATTGCACTAGCATCTACAACAGTTACAACAGGCCTCACTGTATTAGGCACAAAAGAAACAGCCTCTTCTCCAGAAAGTTTTATTATATTAAGAGCCAATAGGACTGAAAATCAAGATGATTATATGGCACAGAAGACTCTGCATATAAAATTTCTGAGACTTAATTTCAGGTCTAGCCCCCACCACAGGCTCTCCAGCCTCTCTCCACTTACAGAACTGTGCAAATATGCCACTATGCAAAATCCTTTGTAGTTACTGATTTATAAAATCTGCTCTTATATATAAATCAAACAGGGAAATGGATCACAACAAATATTTTTGCTAATATATGCAAATAGCATTTTTCTAGAGAAATGAGAGTCCATATTTAAGGACACTGGACATTTGCTGTTCATACACTTTGCTGACATGTTGGCTTTGCTCAGGCCTACAAAGAATAAGATTCTACAGTAGAACAGCAATGGGCATCAGTCTGCCAGCAACAAACCCATCTGCATACACCTATGCTACCAGAACTACCATAATGCCAGCAAAGGAACAATATTGGTTATTTTTGTCTTATAATAGAATATTCTTTTTTATTCTATTCTACTTTTGTGGAACATCAAGGCCTTACCCAGAACATATCCAAGTTGAGGGGAGCTTTTTTCTCCACTTCAGAGGGCTTTAACTCAAACCCAAATCTATTAACATGGACCACAAAAATCCCCATGAGAATTAACCAGGAAATTGAAAGAAAAGATAATGTCAAAAGGAAAACATGAATACATGAACTACTATAGTGTCCACCTTTGGAATTAAGACTTTATCTCCAGAGAAAAATTCATTTTCAGCGCAACAAGGTATGATGTAATATTGCCTATTGCCCAGAGACATCAGTTTTCAGGCCCCCTGGGAAGGGGCGTCAAACCTAAGCTAATCCAACAAACCGGAACAAGTCAGTCAAGATGATGAATTTATTGTAGACGTATTCAATTTAAACATTCAGGATGAATGATGAAATTATGTGAAACAAGTTACACAAATACAGAGTCATTTTATTTAAATCTCACCCAGTTCAGAGCACACCCCAGTGTTTTATGAAGTTTCAGGTATTTACTGATAATGTAGGATAACCCAGAAGACAGTAACTTTCAGTCTTACCTCTTACAATGCACTAATGTGAGGTCCCTAAGTTGTTTGGGTCCAGGGCAGCCTAAGCACTTTTCAGGAGAAAAGCCGTCTGCCAAATCCACCTGGTATGCAGAGGTTTTAGGTCAGGGCAAAGAGCTGAAGATAACACATTTTTAGCAGCCTAAAGTCTAATGGCACTTAGGCCTTGCAACACTACTAAAAAAAAGATATATATATATATAGAACACACCGAAAAAATAAATAAATCACTTCCCTGTTAGACTCTGACTTAAACAAAATAAAACTAATACCAAAACTTCTCTTGATAATTTCCTATTCCAATAAATTTCCTAACCAGCCATATTTATGGAAATCACTCAAGTAGCTATGTCATACAGTGAATTCAGTGCACATGGAAGCAGTGTTGGGTAATGGATATAATGGGGACATATGGGACATAGAGCATTACTTCCCTAAAATATTGCTGCTTTGCAGCAAATGCTACCCAAAATTATAATGAAGGGCATTCTCTGGAAGGCCACAAAATTCCTCTTTTCTTTTGTGAAGGAATATTGTCTAGAATACGGTGGGTTAAGCCATCATACAAAAGGAGACAGATGAGCCTGTTTTAGAGACTGGAAGATCCATGAGCCCGGTGAAGCCGACGGGGCTCCAGCAGTCAGACACCAGGATATTCCCAGTGCAGCACTTTGTGGCAGACACAGGTCACAGCACTCTAGGGTTACACTGAGCAACAGCTCCCTTGGTGGATCTGTTCAAAACTTGCTGCCATACAAATATAATCTCAGTTTATTTCTGAAACTGGAATCACTAAATGTTACATTCCCCTCATTTTTAAAAACAGCATCCAGCCAATTATTTTTAAAGGGCTGACACAAGAAGTTGGAATTTCCTGTATATCTTGCACACACAGCTCAGGTCTTCAGGTTGTGTGAGCTGGCAGAGGTAACGACCTCAAAGCCACACCGATTAACCCCAAGGGAAAGTGGGGCCCACAAGGTGATGTCTGGAAAAAGTTCTCAAGAATTTGGGAGTGAAGTTACTCGTTCTTGCTCTGGAACACAGAAAGGCCATATCATTTCCAAGAACACCAACCTCCAGCTTTAAACACATTAACTTAACCAGGAAATTGCTGGTTGCATAATTCTGATAATTCCATACATCTGGAACATCCTCACTTCCTTGGTTTGGGCATGTGGTGCATGCGTTTGATTATGTCTTCTCAGTATAACAGCACATTTTTGAAAGGTAAAGCTTATATCAAGATGCTCTATGCAGTAACAGCAGTAATAAAATAATTGTAATTCCAAAGAAATAAATGTTTTCTGTTCTTTGCCTAAAAAAATGGTTACCGCAGATATATGTTCAGCATCTGTAAAGAGACAAATTTGCTGTAGCAATAAGGACTACTATGAACAAATATCAGATAGGCAATTTTATATCTGTGAATAGTAGTGGTGTGTAATATTGTGGACAGCTGTGTTATCCACCGAAGGGAAAGTTATACAGAAGAATTTTATTGTACAAAATAAACAAATAACCTCGTATATATGATTAGGCACTGGAAAAAAATGTAGTAAAAGACATGAAAAGTTCCACTTATTTATGTAAGAGAATGAGAGGTGACTTACTATGGTGCAAAATATCCTGGCCTTAATGGTTCTTTAATATAGCTAAAAGGAGTAACGGGGCAAAAGGCTGAAAACTGAATTCAGAAATATTCAGCATAGAAGAGATGAGTTTTTAACTGTTCAAGAGACTAATCCATAGAAGATGAGTGACAAGAGAAGCAAGGGGCCCTCTTTTGGCTGGTGTTTTCCATCTGTGACTGCATGGCTTTTTGAGAGGTACATATCTACCAAGATGGACACTTTAGGTCCCAAGAGGATGACACTCAGTGGCATACTGAGTCCAAGAACACAGCAGATCAGTGAATGATCCTGCACAGCCTTAAAAATAGCTGTTAATGGAACTGGTCAAACAGACGGCTCAGAGTGTGTATACACACACACGGAGTATTCGCATGGCACGTTGATGAAAGCTTTGTTACAGGGCAGGGCAGGAACGACTGGCCTCTGGACCGAGCAAAGCTTCATCCTTGTATCTGCTCCGCAATGAGAAATATAGTAGAGGAAATTTACCGAAATCCATTGTGTCTTTATACAGCTAGTCTTTTACTTACACTCCCCAAAGGAGTTTTTCACAAATTGAATGACCTGAAATCAGGTTACAAATGCAATAACTCTGAGTTTAGTGTATTAGTTATAAGCACCAGCAGAAGCATCAGCAGGACTACTGCTAGGCAAAGGGGGAAAGGGACATTTCTCAGAATATCTCTTTTGGTCCTTTGCATGGTAGTTTTACTAGGTTGTCTTAGGCCGATTAAATAATGTGGGAGGGAACAGTTTCATACATGTCTTGTCACAACTTTGAATCTTTAATTTAATGCTTACAAAAGAACTTTAGCAATACGAGAATACAGTGTCCGCTCGAAAGAACAGATTCAAACTTCATTGCATTCCCAAGTGAAGCTTGCTCTACAGTGCTCTGTCCTGAAATATCGATCTTATTTATCTTAATAAAACAGCCATCCCTACTTATCTTAGGGGTCTTATTATTAATGCCTGATCTGGACAAATTTAAAGGGAAAGAGGTTACAAACTAGGTTAACCATGATAAGACCTATCAATCTTGTGCTTCATGGTAACGCAAGCTTTGCAAAAAAGTAATCTTGTTAAGAAATAAAACATACCCCTTCATGCTCTTGTGCTTCCCTTCATTTCTTTAAACACGGGGAAGCCTCAGTATTATGTTTTACCTGGATTTTACACTCCCACAGGCTTTTATTCAGGGCGTTCTTCGTATTGGGCTCTGTGGAGTGTGTGTATGCGTGTGTGGAGGGGGGGAATGATAAGAGCTGCTTTTGCCACTCTCTAAATGAAGATAAAGTATGAACTGCATATAGCAGGCTCCACTTCTTCACTGTTTTGAATTAAAGGAGGTAGCATCCCCCTGCATCAGCAGAGTTTCATGCCAACAGCCTTCCTGGAAAAACTGAACGTATACTCGTGGGTGCAGAGAAAAGCAGTAAAAAGCTGTGTGGAGAAGAAGGAAGCTCACCTCCTCTGCAAGACACTCAAGCCTGGGGAGTAGAACCCAATGTCCCTCAGCCTTTCAGGTACCCAAATCTACCCAATAAGAAGTTTGACAGGTATAAATCTCTTGATGTCTATAGCTTGGATATAATGCTATAACTTTGATATTGCTACCTATATTTTTGATGACTGCATACCCAGCCTTTGTTAAGACCATACCAGGAAACACTTCAAGAGATTCTTGAAAATAATCTTGATCCTCAACTGTGGACCAGGGCAGGCAGAAACAAACAACAGGGAACAAGAAGGGGAAAGAAGAAGCTGGTTTTGTTCAGGCTGAACTGGACCGCATGACAAGGCACATAGTATATCCACACACAACCCCTGTCTCAGCTCTTCCTGTAAGGCTGTTTTGATCTCCATTATATGGCCTATGGCATTTAGGAACTTTCCTTTTCTCCCAATAAATTAAAGGTAATAAGGTGAAACTAATCAATGAAACCATAAAGCCATATGGTATTGTGGTCCAGGATGGTAAGTTTATACTTCAGGAATCTGTGAATTAGCTGCGAAAATAAAAGCATTTAAAAATAGATCAAGCAGAGATAAAAGCCTTGGAACACATTGTTAAAATTATGGCTTCCCAGACCCATTGAAGTGAACCTAAAAGCAAATGACAGTGTCACTAGCAACTTCATCAAGTTTAGGAAACTTTTTTATCCAGACAAGGGCTTGCAATCATGAGCACCCTAGTGTCATAAGTTATCTAGAAGCCCATGCTATGTCACCCGTAGATAAACATCATCAGGAGTCCAGTTTCCATCAGAAGGGAAACTTCTGGGTCTGTCTTTAGTTCATGGCTGGGTCAGGTCACTTCAAGTTTTCACTGACCTGAACCTGATCCAAACCCAAGGATTGAAATTCCTGACCCATTCACCCCAAAGAACAACTACAATGAAAAGCTGACACGGGCTCATACAGTATTGCGAGCACATGCCTGAAGAGCAGTATTGACCCTAGAAAATGTCAGGAGAGCACCTGCCTCTACATAGCAGGAGGTCACCTTTATTTACCACGGTATTGATCTGAAGTTTTGTAGCCAGAAAGCTACACTGCTAATTTTATTAAGTTAGTCTAATAAAGGTATGTGAATGGTAACTGCATTTTCAAGACATTCTTGGTAACTTGTTTGTAAAACATCACTTCCATACTCTCTCTCCTTAAAATCAGCCCTTAATCCTGCTCTTAATGCAACCTGAAATCACTTACCATAGCAGTGCTATTACTTCTGACAAAAGGGAACCTACATTTCTGTCCATTTCAGCTCACTGGAACATATAAAGTCACTGTGGCAGCCCTACCCTTTGGCATCCTGTCTGCTTTACCTGCTCTGCTAGGTAGACTTTACTAAAGTGCTTAATCTCACAGAGATTTAATGGCCCAAAATGGCCAGTGCACCAGCTCATTTCAAAGGTGCACCAGAAAGATGACACTAGCTGGCACATTCATAAAGTTTTTTTGATACAGAGTTAAACCAAAGGAATAATATGTTTGTGTATTTAATCTTAAATTAGGAGATAAGTAGCTGCTACTGTTTGGAGGTTCCTTATACCTTGGTCCTTTCTAACCTCCAACAACGTTCTGGCTCTTCCTTGTATTTACGGTTCCCCATTCAGATTACCATATTATTTGCATAACTTCCTTAAGTGACTATATTTAAGCTTCTTTTTTCACAGGAATCCTTCTCATAACTGGTTAGTATTAGTTTCAAATTAGCCTTAGAATGTTTACTTATGACTATGATCTTTAGACTTGTTTTCTTATGTCTTTCCTGTCCTTGGACTGGTGAAATAAAACTTCCAAGACTGATGGCCCTAACAAATTTGTCTCCTTTGCTAATAGTTTAACATAGTTTTCCTTACTGGAGGTTCAAAAATTTACTTGTAGCTGTGGTATTCTTTTTCCTTAGCGCAAAGGCATGTGAGCACCCTAGCATTCAACACAGCTGTGTAATTGTAGAATAGCACTCCAAACTGTATCATGAATTAAATGATACTGAAATACTTTAACTGAATCTCCAACATATGCAGCCCTCAGAAGTTCAGCATTTTATGCTGAACCTGATCTCACTTTCAGGCCCAGCAGCAGGCCAGCATCCATCTACTCACTGTTTCATCCAAAATTCACGACGAGCACTTTATTGTTACTACTTAGGTGAATAAATTCTTGATATTATTTGACCGCAGCCCATAAGAAAAGCACGTCTACCTGTGCATATCATTTCCTGGAAATATTATATGTTTTCACATTTGGAGTTATATAAATAGTGCTCAAAAATGTTACTATAAACAACACTGTGCAGACTACATTCATTTTTAGAGTATTGGCCTGGGAACTTCAAACATCAATTTTATGAAATCTCTGAATACCCACCTGTTCTTTGTGTCTTTATTTTTCTCTGAAGCAATAGAGAAAATAACATGCTCTGTGCAATAGACTACAACGTACTTTCTGTGCACAGCACTATACAAAATGCTGCTTACAGCCTGTTGCATGAGATGTTTTGCAATCTGCTGGCCTGAGCCTAGCTGAGGAATACCCGAGACCTGTTGAGTGAGTTTCCTCACCTGAACATATATTATTGCATGAGTGAAAGACAGTAACTCCAGCCTTTTTTATCAAGCTGAACCAAATAATTTAAAGGACATATTGGAAAAAGGCTACCCATAAAGCTAGACACAATGAGTTTCCCACAAGTGATCTTTGCAAAAGGATGGTAAAACAGTAATAGAGTTTCCTGCAAACAAATGCAGCAATATGAACTACAACATGGTGCCCAGAGTGGCAGGGGATGATGAAGAGAGCAAAAAAGGAAAATAACGGACAGAAGCTCTACAAAAAATAATGAGGAATAATATTCAGAGAAGACGGAGCTATGTAGAATTGTTACACAGCACAAATCCAAGAGTCAGTAAGGAGATTTCAAAGAGACAGGTAGTATACAATAGGCAGTTTTCACTGGTATTTTGAAGGACTTTTTAAGCGGGGAGGAGGGAAGGTAAAGTCTAAAAGAGGTTTATACTTTAAAGCAGCAAATCAGAGAGAAAACTGCAGCACAAAGACTACTATTTGTGAAGCACCCTGGAAATAAATTATTTTACATCTATTATGGAGAGTAAGTCCACAGAATTTTCCTCCATGTTTAGGAAGGATAAAAAGGTTTCAAAGTTTGGCAATTGAGAGGACAAGTACACTTACAACTTCAGTAAAGAAAGAATGGAAAGTAACATAGCAGGGAAATTAACGTACTGACAGAGTCAGTCCCCTCTGTTTTTCTATGGCTAGGAAGTAGTTAGGAAAACTGTGAACTCAATAAAGTCAACGGAATGAAGCTTTTCAGTAAAATAATCTAGGTTCTTCTCATGGTTGTCTGTCACCTTAAGATATTTTATGTCTCGAGTCTCCTCTCTATGAAAGAGTATTATAGCGTGTACATACCTGTGCTGAAGTTAATGCCATCAGGGTTTGTGAAAGTCTCCAGAATTTTCAGGAAGAATTTAAATAGAAAAAAAGGCAACCCAAATGTTTTGTTGCCTCTGTTGGAAGGAAAGATCCAGCCAGTTTAAAAAAAAAAAAAAAAAAAAGTACAGGAATCAAAGCACGTTACCAGTGTTTATTGCTACTTCTGGCTAGCAAATAATGACAAAGCTTTTGTAGAACACAGTCCTGGGAAACAGATCTCAGAAATATCTTCTGCTTCTTCTGACAAATAAATTTACAGGGCTTACACTTACTGCTTAAGCTGTAGTAGTCAGGAAAATAATGACTGACTTACAAAACAGACAAACTTCATCTGGTTTTGATATTTAAAAATAAAAAACAGAAGAGAGGAAGAAAAACTAACTGCTGATAACTGCTCTCCATTTAAAACCTTTATGCAGTTGAGTTGGCTGTTAGGTATAGTCCTCAAAGAAAGAATATCAGTCTAATGAAAATGGTCCCTGAATTAAAATGCTTGTAAAAAATGTGCATCTACCGAATCAACTCCCCCATCCTTTAAGATGATGGATGACACACTGAACAGCAAAATTAAGTACACTTATTTTGGTAGTTATTTTAGTGGACACATGATAAATTCTGCTTGGAAAACTGCCAGTTTTTAAAGTTTCAGCCTCTTTTTGCCAGCATACCAGCTGCCTTAAAAATGCAACTGTGATTATTACAAAAAAATCTGCAGTGATCACTTCAGACTGAAGGTGTCATCTCCTGAATTCACCCACATGCCTTCTTGCTGAGTTTTGTGATCTTACACAGTTTGTTTAATGGAGGGCAAATAAATTGCCTTGATTTACCTCTCTCTCTCAACTGATCTAATAAGATTGGACTGATGTTCAACAATGAAGAAGAATGATCTTTAAGTTGAAGAATAATTTCTGAACCAGTTACTTGTAATGCTGCTTTTTGATATGCTAGACACTAAAAAAGAAGTTTAGGATACAATGTTAGCTTCTGCTTCTTGATAGTCTTGGAACTCATAGACAGATAATGTAATGGGTAATATTATTGCAGAGCCTGCAGCTATTAAACTCACCATGAAGGCACAGAGTGGCAACTGTTTTCCTTTCAGTTTCCCTTTATTATTCATGGTTAGTAATGAAGAGATCAAGAGATCACATGAGAATTACCTATTCCAAATCCTTTCGGAAGCAGAAGGAATCAGACTCAAGATGTAATGGGGAGCTTCCCATTTCAGCATGAACTCCATGAGTACTAATTATTGAAAATGTTTAGTTATGATACACCCAGTGCCATATGGGCTGCACTAGCAAATCAATCGATCATTATGCAGCAGACTTTTGGCATCTTCTAAAGAATGAAAACTCTAAAATGCTTTTGCTTTTGTACCCAACTTCACACAGTTTACCTGACCCTCAGTTCAAGTACGCTGAAAGGACTTCTCCTATGCTGCATATAAATGAGAGGAAATGCTTTGCTGTGCTCGTCAATGTATATTTCATTGTTTTGGCATTTATATGTAACATATTGAAAGAATACCTTTTATATACACAAGTGAAATGATTAGGAGAACACAGGAAAAAAGAAGCTTTGAACGTCAAAGATAATTTTGTATTTCTGTTCACAGCACTCTTTCATTTGCTAACCTCTCTCTTGCCTTTTTCCCCACTCTATAGCTACTCTACTAATGCAAATCAAACCTATTCTGTTCCTTTCTTAAATATGCTAATTATAACTCCTTTCTCTCTCTCTCTCTCTCTCAAGTCTGTCTTTCCAACTCTCTCTGAAACTACTGACCATGTTTTAGACAGTGCAGGTTAGTCCTGGGCAGTCTGAGAGCAACTGTTTCCTCCTCATTTTCAAGAGCCTCCCTCTGCATCCAGAAACAAAAAGACTTTCCTCCCTTGAAATGACTCTTCCAGGTGGCAACAAAGACTGCCACCACTCCTCATTTAACTTATTCCAGCCCATACAGCTGCAGACAAGGAGCACCAAAGAGACAGGAGACAACAGCAGGACAAAAAAAAATTGAAGGTTAACAGACCAGTAAGAACATTTGCCAGTTAAGAAAAATTGCCAGTCCAGTGCAGCTATCCATATCCTCAGCATCCGTGGCTAAATACTGTGCCATCTTTTTCCTTCTAACTATATGCTGACCAGCAAAAGAGATTCAATGACTTGTCATAGGTGGAAAACATAACCAGTTCAGCTCCTTGTAGGAATTTTCCTTGGGAATATTCCTTGTAGGAATAGCCTAATCCTGTGGCAACACACACAGGTATCCTGAAGGCAATCCAAGCATTAGAAAGAGAACCCAGCGTTTCTTAAAGAAGTACTGTCAGAACAAGTTGTGTGTTTATTTGAAAGAACTGATTTTGGCAACATTCTTTGAAACCTGCTACTTACCCTGGCCTGTATCCCGCTAACATCACATTGACAATTTCTGTCCCTTACTAGAAAGCTTAGGAGTCCAGCCAAGATAAGAAGGAGCAAAGTTGGAGAGACAAAGACTGCTCATCTCACACACACGGGTTACTTGCACTCAATGAAAGAAACCGTTCTGATTTCCTTCTGTGCTTCCCTCATGTTAATGCCTCACAACAGCATCCCAATCCCTCCTACTCGACATCAGACATCACTAAAATTATTTTGTCTTCAGCGTAATTATGTGACTACAGTCACACACACACACACAGAAGTGATCTTCAATATCAGACCTTTAAGTCTGCAGCAAAACTGGTTAATAGAGTAACAAGGCTGGTTTAATTCTAGGTGAAATGTGATGGGCATTACATATTCCCTTTAAACATTGTATTTGATCAAATAAATGAATTCTGAGGGATGTGACACACACAAGGGAATGATGGAGAAATATCTCACTTCTCTCCAGTTCCAGTTGCATAACTCACCTGGAGTGAAAAGAAAGCAATTATTTGCATTAACATCTGAACTGTCCTTTGATTTCCCCAACTCACATCCTCCTTGATTTACTCCTACAAAACCCAATCCCACAGCTGAATTCAGCAGCAGTTACTAGGGAAGGTCACCAAACACAGCCAAATCTCAATCAGGAATTATCAAGAAAGAAAAGGATTTTTCACAGGATTTCTGACTGGAAGTCAGCCGTTACCACAGGCTACAAGGAAATACTCAGCTGTATTGATGAGGCAACCTTATCCACTGCCCAATTTCACCACCACATGAGGACTAAAAGCATTAACATAACAGTTTCACATACTCTATCCAAACTCTCTACCTAGAAAGTTTAGCTTTTAAAATTACAGTCCCCATAAAAATCCACTCAGAACTTGGCAAACAGGCTGTGTCTCCACTCCAACATGCAACTTTCCTCAAACTGCTCAGCACATCACTAATTCAAAGTAAACAAAAGTTTTAATGATTTGAGACTATATAAACTTTTTTTTTTATTCAAAAGCTAATAATCTCTTAAGAAAAAAAAACAATCAAAAACCAAAAACATACACTTGCATAAAATCACTGCAGCAGAGCACAATCAATCCCTCTGTCTCCATTTGTTTGCTTTTACACTTTCAGTGGCTCCCTTGATTCTCAGGTCCAGATCAATCTTTTGTTAAAGAAAGAAATGAACAGTCCAGGGTGTGTCAGCAGAATACTGATAAGAAACGGTCTCAACTCGTTTTAACTGAAGACAAAAGCCAGCTCAGAAAGATTTTCATTCTCTTCATCCTTGGTAGAAGACCTGATAAAACCTACAATGTAGGTGAACAAGAAGAAAAAAAATATATATTTCCTTCAGTTTTTTTATGCTTCATAATACTATATACGGTCTTCATGTGATACTCAACTTTTCCTTTTAAAGGACTTGATGTTGTCATACCCTGTGACAGTGCATCCTTTCTATCAGCTATACTCAGCATTAGGGGTTGAATATTTATTGCAGACTGCACCAATCCAAATTTAGGGATTTAAATGTTTTAACTGACCAGATACAAGAAGTGCAAGAGAGGTTTGCAGGTCCATGACAACTGGAGGATGGACTAAAACAAAAGCAATATTAAATCAGAGCAAGTTACCTCATACTTGGACTACAATATCTTTTAGTGCTGGAACTAAAAGACTAGCATATTATGTGTTAAAAGAGCTCTAAACAAACATAGCTCTTTAATCACTAGGGTAAGGAAAATGGCATTTCATAATTAAGCTTCTTAATTGCTCTCATTTGCATACATTAATTTTCTTCATGTCAGTGGCCTCTCATCCTGGCATCTGGACCCAGTAAACCCCCAGTGCGATTGGTAGTCTCTAGCATTCTCAAAGCACAACTTGCAGACACGTGTACACACCAGCCACAAAAAGGGCAACAACAAACCCCGTCGCTCTAAATACAGACGGGAGCCTGACCAGCAGGTCAAGGAGTGTCTGACTGTTGCCACCATGTGAAGTGAAACAGCTATTTGGTAATTGACAGAAGTGAGACGTTACCTAGGAAATGAGGCAGCAGTCCCTGCACCAAAACCAAGAGAATTGCTTCCACCAAAGTTTTACTGGTTTCATTTCACTTTTTTGCACACACTGCTCAATTAACGCCGATTTGCCCATTTTCACTACAATTTATTGCTCTAATCAAGGGGTAACAAAATACTCTGGCTCTTCTCTGGGATTTCACAAGTGTTTCTCACACATTTTCCACTGCAGAACTACAGAAAGGAAGCTGCATATTACAAGGACAAGTTATATGAATTTGGAGGAAGATGTCCTATTTTCAGACATTCCAACTGACTGACAGCAATTTTACTTGAAGATGCCAGAATGAGATTAGAAATATGACTTCTATTACAAAAGGCATTCACGCCAGTCCTGGTTTCCTGGCCAATATTCTTTTCCTGCTCGCAGGAGATGCCAGCTTAATCTTTCCTGAGTGGATAGCCAAAAAAAGCAGGCAGCTTTCCATGAGGTATCATGCCTGTTATTGCCAACAGAGTTCCTTTTCTCTAAAGATACAAGGCTAATAGCCATTGCCACAGAGGAGTTGCACCTCTTCTCTGCGCTGCCATGAAGCTGCCCCTGTGCTCTCCATGGCCGCCTGCAGCCCCGCTGCATCTCCTCCGTCGCAGGCTCTGCGGGTCGATCTCCACCGCGCTCGGCCGCGCTGCGGGCTCCCTGCTTCGCACCGCTTGGGCAGCGGGCGCAGCTTGTCCTCACATCTCACCATCCCTCAGGAACAGCACGCAGGGTAAATTTCAGATTGCGTTCCCCTCTGCAGCAGTGCGACCCATTCCTTCATCTGTCAGATGGTGCACAGTGGTAGCCAAACATTTTAAGTAAAAGGCTATGTTCTTCCCTGGTGTGTTATTAACCAGATTCAGCTTCATTTCCCATCCAGACACACCAATGCAGGAATAAGACAGCCTCAGAGCATTTCTTTAAAATGCCTCTTATAGCTTGAAGAGGGCATTTGTTTTCACTCCCCTCCCCACTCCTAGCAGCCTTACGGGGCATCATCTAAAGCAAGTCGCTTCTTTCTCCAGATCTATTGATGATGATAAGCTACTTGTAAATTAACCAAACAAATCTTTAAGAGACTTAAAACAAACAAGCTGTTGTGTTGTCTGAGAAGTGCTCTTGCTGGTTCAGGTTATACCTATTTCCCAGGCTCCTTATTCTTTCTCATTGAAATGAAATACTGAGCATTCAAGCACTTGCTATTCACTGATTGATAGCTGGGGCTGCTACTCCTCTGTTTCTTTTTTGTTATTGTTATTGTTGGTTTTTTCCTCCCTTTTTTGATGGAATTGTTACTTCCATAGAGACTTATAAGACTAATATGGAAAGAAAATAAAAATAGAGAAGCAAGCAAATTGGAAAACATGAATATCTGTCCAAGCCATTAAAAATCTGGCAGCTCACTCCCATTGCCAAATTACTACAAAACCCATTATCCTGGTAAGGGACACTAATCTATAGGATAGTAGGATAGCTAATTCAGTGAAAATTATTGATCTGTAAAGATGTGCAAAGTAGTAAGCCAATGGCTAAGGCTTGCAGTGTTGATTTTTTGTTGTCGTTGTTTTTTTTTTTTTTTTTAGGCTAAAGGGCAGAAATGTTATTTATTTATTTATTTATTTTTAATTCTTCCTTTTTTTATCTGGTGTTCATATCTGCCCACATGTGAATGATAAGTCCTGCTTGTAAACTACAGGTAAAGAGAAGTTCAATTCTTCATCTGTTCTAAACAGAATTCTTAAGCCCCACTAAAGCCTTTTGTTCACTGTGTTAAAATAACTGTCTTAAAAGCTATGCAGCTATTAATTTGAAGTCAGAGTCATAAGCAAAGATACACTTAGTTCCTTATATATAGGAAAGTTTACTTCAGACAGAGAATATAAATTTCTCTAGTTAATAAAAAATGCACATGTGATGAGATGATTGAGAAGGACAAGAAGAGAGCAAATCACAAATATTTTCCATTATTATTTCCATTGTTTGGATAATGCCCATTCTTCTCAGCTGGCCTGTGTCTCATACCACAGTAAAGCAGAGGTTCCAACATTCTTGAACTTTGCAACAGGCTGGATTTACATTCCAATTTAAATGTTGCCAGTCCAGCCTCTGCTTCCTGGCCTCTGTACACAAAACATTAGCAGAGGGGTAACAGTTGCTCACTGCTTGAAATGACCAAAGACCCTGGGAGTATCAGAGCCCAAGGAACTCACAAACCCAAAACCTTCACTCTAGGTTTGCCTTTTTCCTCATGCTCTTCTCTGTTCTCTTCTTTTTCTGTTCTCTTCCCTTTTTCTCTCCTTCTGTCAGTAGCCAATTCCTGTGCTCTGCCAAAATGAGAGCTCTGCTAAATGTACTCTGGCGCCTGCACGTTCAGCACTGCTGCCCCTTGATTGGTGCCCCCCGTTGTTGCACCCTCTGTGCAATTAGCCAGGCTGCTAATTTCACTTTCCTCTGTGTGAAGTGCTCTTTAGAGGAGAGACACTGGCAGCTATACAAGATCTGGCAGCCTTGCTATGTCCCGTACCAGCATCACCAGCTGCTCCACCAGGGTTGTGCCACTCAGCAGGACGGTGTATTAAGAGCTAGCACAAAGGGCTGCCAGAGCAATCTGGACCAAACCCGGTTTCCAGGCCTTAACCTTTCCTGCAGCTCTGTCTTCTTCCTGCAAATCCGAAAGTCCAGATTCTGGTCAGCTCTTACTTCCACTTTGCCACAGAGAATATGGAAATACAAAATTGGGAAGGGAGCCCCAGAGAGGTAGTCTGTAGTTGATGACAGCATCAGAGAGGGTGGCAGAGCAGGCTGGGTTCCCAGTTTCTCCTGTTGGGCTCTGGTTCCCAAGACCCTGACCTATCAACAGCAGACAGGCCTGCACTCCTACTACCCACCCGTTCATAACACCTCCAGAAGATCTTTTCTGCAACAGGGACAAATTCATAGACCAAACACACTGCAATCGAGGAAGACAGAGTTTCTCCCTGTGCTCTGCAGCAGTGACACACAAGATATTAGACTATTTACTGTCTAAAGAGGTGATCCCATGTACCACATTCCCCAAACCTCTGCTGCTCAGTGGGATTCTTCTCCTCCTTCTTTAAACTGCAAACCTCGTAAGACTCCACACAGTTTTCTACAGCCCTGCATTGCTTGCATCTTAAAGCAATTACCAGGGATTTAGACCATCCATCCTTTCATTATTTTTTTCTACTCCTTTCAAGGGATATACATAGGCAGAAGCTTTTCTTCAAAACCTAGAAACTCAGAGAGAATACTGTAATTGAAAATTACTTAATCGCAGTTTTCCCACATGCAATACATGGCAAATATTACTACTGTAACTATGTAAGAGTTAAGTAAATGTTAAGAATTAAGCATACATCTTTTAATGTGCAGAATCATGGATTTTCACAGTCAACCAAACATTCCTGTGAGAAAAGGAAGGTCTGCGCTCCTTGGTTGGAATGGTTTGAGATACCATCTATAACACAGCATTACTAGATCTGGAGCATTCAGACCAATATTGACACACTCATCTGGAACCAAAAGAACTTGACAAATGCTTCAAAGCTGAGGATAAATGTTCAGTCAAGAGCAAAGTAAAATGGGCTTGAATTAAATGCCTGCTGTGAAGCTTTCCACGCACATGGCTGGATGCGCATAACAGCACGGGAGCAACGGTATCTGCTTGAGGTAGCTAAGGATTTAATAAAATGTTGTCAGTAACAAGTAACTAACTCTCCAGCATGGCAAATGAAGAGATCACTGGCTCATGCAGCTGCTCTATGCCACCCTGAATGAGCTTAGCAACACAACTGCTGAAATCGTATTCCCCTGCCGTGAGTTTAGATCTCCAAACAGAAGAAATACTCAAAGATGAAATAGAAACAAAGAAACAAGAAAAATAATTTCTCTGAACTTAAAAACAAATTAACTTCACCAATACTGAAACTGAACCCAAAACACACAAACAAGGGCTTGATTCAAAACTCACTGGAGTCAATGGAAAGGTTCCCAGTAACTCCAATGGTGCATAGTTCAGGCTAGCACTAAATTTTCTGTAGGTTTGTGTTCTTTGTATGTTTGTAGATATCCTTGTGACTACAAAGAAATGCATTCTGCAGGTGATGGCTGCATACTCATAAGATTTTTGTCCCAGCTCCAGATTTTTTTTAAACGAGTTTATCTTTTTCTCTTTTATTTACATAAACAAATTAAGATTTCTTTTCTGAAAAAAAAGGAAAAAATTATTATGTAAAAAAGCAATATATTCAGCTGAGCAGCTGTTAATAAAAAAGAGGACAATATCTGTAAACACAGTCAATTGAACACTGAATTGTTTTTATACCAAATGCTTTTGTAAACGCTAGAGAAAAAACAATCAATTGAGAGGATGGGAGGAAAAAAAAAAGTCTCTACCAACTGCCATGACTTTCAATAAAATGCCAGTGACCTTGCAGTGACATCAGTAGCTCCTTCAGCACCCTCCAATGCAAGCAGCACCCTCCCGTGCTTCCTACCTGGCCCCACGGATCCCTGTATGCGTTTCTTTTTCCATGGGGAAAGCTTTGCTCCCAGACTCTGCAAGGAGTCTGCCCTCTGGGAGGCAGACAGGACACCTCACTGTCATATAATAAGGCAAATAATAATAATAAAGCATTCAGTACCTCAGCCTTTTCCACGTTGTTGGTAATGATGTCTCCTGCCCAATAGAGAGAGTGGGATCGCATTTTCCTCAGCCTTCCCTTTGGTGTTCTTCATATCCCTTGCTAGATCCAACTCCAGCCTGGCTTCATCTTTCCTAAACCCACTCCTTTCCTAAATCCGCTCCTACGCACTCACGCAACAGCTCAAGCAATGGCTCTGTATTCCTCCAGGGCAGCCCATCCCCACATCCATCTTACAACAAACTTCTTGTAAAGATGTACATGAAAGGAATTTAAATATCTAACTTAGCTAATTTCAGCCACCAATGATTTCCTCAGGCTCACATGAATCTCTGACTTCAGTGACTTTAGAGTGGGCTCCTAAGCACTGCATTTGAGAAAACACCTCCAAGAGCCACAAGCTTTGCAGAATCAGATCAGAAGTACAGTCCTAAGGCAGTAAGAATTCATGCTCAAGGTTTCACACGTCATTTGCATGTGCAAGTTCTCATATAGCACAGCCACATCTAGAAAAGCCTCTCCAGAAGCCCTCACAGAATTTCAGACCCGTTCAAACCTCACTTTTAGCTGAGGCCATGGTGTTTTGCAACAGAGTGGTCCTGTGAAGTGCCCAGCTGGAGGCATTAGCATGCACACCTCAGGCAAAAGCAGCTCTAGGGCATTTCAGCTGCACTGCTCACGTCTGTTTAAAATAATCTGGCAGCAAAGGGGGTTGTTTTATCTTATTGATCAACACTGGTCATTCAGATACTGAAGTTGTATAACAGTAGGCAGAAATAGCTGGAAGCAAGACTCAATTTCAGTATGAGGTCTCAGGTGCTTTGATGCTACCTGCAAAAATAGATTTCACTCACTACCCTGGTAATTGCAGCTCTAAAACATTTTTGAGACAAGCTTTTTCCATAGTTGAAAACATTTCACCTTGGAGGAAGGTACTGGATTAAAAATAAATTCTGCCATCCTGCTTAGAGAAAGACATAGGGGGGTATTATGTGTCCAAAGCTTTCTGAAGGATGGATCCCCTTATAACAGACAACCATCTGCAAAGCTGCAGCATCACCATTGCAATGGGGCTTCACCATCATCTTCACCCAAGCAGTGCTTGGGATTATGCAAGTTATTCAGTATATGTTATACAGAAATACATGTACATTCACACATTCTGAGGAATTAGCAGCAACTCTGAAAGAAACATCTGAAGCGGTCTAGAATGTTTCAAAGTGGGGTGTTTTGTACCTCTTCCCAATGCAGATAAGAAATGGTTAAATGACTTTTAATCATCATGTGGTATTTTACTTAATAAATGGATGTAAACATCAAATTAAATTCTCTGGCAATTAATTATATTGAAACAAATGGAAACACTTTGATGAAGGAAAGTTGGATAAGTAGTGCAGGACAAATAACCACACTGAAAGAATTAAAAGTGAGCAATGCATTTTAGTAGGCTAATAAAGATTTAATTAATTGCCAAATCAAAAAGCATAAAATAACCAAACCCACATGTGATCCTGAAAAAAGGGGAAGCGAAAGTGTAAACGTCAGTAATATTTTTTTATTAAAAACACATCCCTCCCATATACACAGCATTAAACATTTACAACTAAGCTACACTCCCAAATCCATCAGTGGTCCTGATAAAAGTGTCTCATCTAATCCCCCTTCATAGAAACAGAAAACAAACAAACCTAGAAACAAGTAAAAAGCCTAATAAAAAAAAATGAAGCTAATATAAACGTTCAGTACTGTGAACTTAGCTCTGATTTGACCTTAAACGCTTAGGCATGGGAATTATAAAGCCATTAACAGAGGTCTCACCACACTGGAGGCAGTTGTTCGGAGCTAGGCTGTTCACCCTCGTGCAGGTGAGCCAAGGCTCCCCCAGCACACGCACAGCGGGGAGATTGCAGTTCTTGTTTTCATGGCAGCCATCTCTGATGCTTATTCCTTCCAAAATGAGAAAGCCAGATTTATCATATGTGCCAAAACTATGTATGCACCAAATCAAAGAGGCAACCCTCTTCACCTTAGCTCCCAGAAGGAGAGGTTCAGGCCAGGAGAAGCCTTCTAAATCACACCTACTTCAATACAATGTGCAGGAAGGGTCTTTAATAGGCCTTGGGCCTCTGGTGCTCCTCAAAGCACAGTCCTGTAATGCCCACAACCTTGGACTGAGACACTGAAGCAAAAACTTGAGCCATCATAAGTACCATTACTGTAGCTAAGGGTGATGCAAATAAATTCAAAATAAAAAGAAGCAGTCCTTCAAATAATTTATTTTTTAACTTCTAGAGATTTTCTTACAGGCTTTCTCTTTCAGTGGTTTAAAATATCCATACTTTAATATTCCTCAGTTATAAAATCCATTTGGGGGACGTTTCTTGAGGAAATTGCATTTATCAAACTAATGGTAGAAGACCTTCAAGCCTAATGCATATCCATCTTCACTTCTTAAAACAATTACCTGGTCTTCATGCCACTTAATTGATCATTTTCTTTTCAACAGGAATATCCAGAGTTATAAGAGCTAATGCTACGGAAAAGAATCTCAGAAGGGTAAGTCTCCCTTTTCAGGCCTCAAAGTGTTCTGTGATTACTGCAGATTAGGATAGAGCTATTAAGGAAGTTAATTTTGCTACCTCTGCCAATTGAAAGATTTCTTGTGATGATCTTTTTTACAGGCAACTGCCTGTGGTTCAGTAAAACAGCTGACATCCAGTAGCTTACAGTTTTTGTTTAGGACAAATAAATATACTACAGTCCAGAGCAAAGCATTGAACTTGATCAAAAATGATATGCAGAAAGAATGAAGCTGCACTACCAGCTTTGTTTTGTGAGCTGAAGAATGAATTGGCGGGGCACATATGCAATACAAAAGCCATCTCAATATAAATACCCTCTTAGTCTTCTCTGGAAGGAAGAGGGGCACAGCCAGAAGGAAGGGCCTTCAACAATCACTGGACCTTTGGTCCTTGTCAGACCAGCTGTCTGCAAGAGCAAGCGCCTTGTAGCCGCACCTCAACATTTGAGGAGAAAGATGTTGGGTGGAAAAAAATGGATCAGGACAGGACAAAACCAAACTAGACCTATCTAAGCTATAAATAAATTCTTAACATGTCCAGCTGGATGACAAACTGGCTAAACTGTCCAAATGTCTGTCAGGAGAAGCACAAACTCTTCAGTTTACTCCTGCATGTACTACAAAGATTAGAATTGTAATTTATTTTTCTATGGAACATAGTAAATTAGCCCTCTATTTCAAATAAAGGAAAAGCACTCATAAATCAAGTGCAAGTTAGCACAGCAACGTACACACGTTTTTCCTGGTTCTTTCCCATGTCTTTCAAGCCTAGTGGACTAACCTTAGCAAGACTTGACTTTAGGCAGTTGCCTTTAGCTGTTCACAGTTCATGCATAACTTCCTCGACTTACAGGCTTTGCAATACAGAACTATGGCTGACCTTAACCTTCTTTTGTGCCTTCCATCTACAGGTTGTTGTTTTACAGACAGAGGGGAGAATAGCTGCCTCCTTATTAAGATTAAAAAAAAAAGAAAAAAGCCTAAATCATAGTCCTGTTGTTAACATTTTATTGCAGGCTGAGGAACTAAATTTTATAGCTTAACACATTTGGAGTAAGGGGGTGAGGGAAAACCATTGTTAATACCTGTAAATTCCCCTTCCAGTTTCCCCAAACTAATTTTCTATGTACTGTGTGAATCAGCTACTATAAATGAGCTACTTCTCCACTTCAGCTGTAATTCTCTGGCAGGCGCCTGTACCAACTGAACACTATGCAGATTATTAACTTCTTTTTTTTGAACAAAATGTCCTGGAATAGAAATTCATCACTTCACTTATGTATGATAGAAACATGTTCAAAGGGAAACACCACCTGTTCCTAGCAGATGGTAAATTAGCATTGAAAAGCATCACCTGTGCTGGAAACCCCCCCGTTTTCTAATTCCCCCATGCGGAGGTAAATCAGGCCTGTAAGCAGCAAAGGAGCCGCTCTGAGCAGCGCTCGCCTTTGCTGCAGAGCAGGGCTGGGCGCGCGCTGCTTCGTGGCCCTTCTCTCACACCAGAGCCCCTTCATCAGGCGCGTGAGAAGAGTGCCAGATTTGCACCCTGACTTGGATGCAAGCCCCTGCATTGACAGTTAGTAATGATCCTTGCAGAGAACCTTCAGTGCATGATATACTAACCTACTTCAGGATTTCTTCATAAATATACATCTTTACTATTTCTCTTTCCCTTCTTCACTTTTTTTTTTTTTAAAAAAAAAAAAGGAAGCTAGGATCTAAGATCAAAGTTGATTGATGCAAACACTGCTCCTGCTCTTCACCTTCATCTGTAATGCCATCTGACAGTCATATGTGCAACAAAAATTGGAAGGAGCCATGAACAATGTAAACAGCATCTATCTTTAATGAGGCCTTAATGTGAAGCTTGTATTACACTGCGAGGCAGACAACCATATCCCTTTTCCCCCAGTCTCCAGGCCACGGTGAGTTGCACTACTTTGGAATTTATTCATTGTTATCAAGGCTGCAACAAAGTAAGGAAGGACACTTCTGCACCTAAAGTGCTTTAATTTTATTAAAAGTCTTTCTAACATGAAAAATGCTTGCACACTCACTCCTCAGGCAGCTGCAATACTCTTATTTTCACCACACAAAGTACAAAATGTGATTAGGAAGGGGTCTCAAACGCTGGATTTAAATCCAATTCTGCATCTTCTGAATGTGCATTAATATAATATTGTAGGATTTGAAGGTGAGGGCCTCAATAGCTTAATCTAAGGTTTTTGCAAACATCTGGGTCATTGGCAATGTCACTGGTGCTTTTATTCTAACTAAATCAAGGGAGCAATAGGAAGTATAATCCCTAACCAGTTACTTTGCTGCAAGTCGCCAAAAATACACTTACAACAGTGAACCTAACCTGCTGTGAAAAGGTCTTGGAATAGCAGCCAAAAGTAACCCTTTCAAAATATGAGATGCACTGTTAAAAGAAAAGGCTGATGTCTCTCAGGCCTCTCTCTGTGATTTTAGAAGATCAAGGACTAGAGATCAAAATGGACACCAGTCTCAACTACTGCACCAATTATCTACCCAGCTCACACTCAGTAAAACCAGAGAATTCTTAGAAATACATTGTAAAGAAGAAAAAGAACCACATCCAACACACCCCGCATTTCAGTTTCAGGCAGTCATGAACGGCCAAGCCAGGACTCACCAAATTCAGCATATCCCGGTATATCCAGTCCAGGCTGTAACAAGAGCGTTGTGCTGACCGCTGCTGCGCAGCTACGAGCAGCAGATCTCCCCAGCACCTGGCTTCACTCTGTGTTTAACTTCCAAATCACTTGCATTAAAACACTAAGTGGGTCACGGGAAGCAGCTGAGAGCTCTCAGCTCACGGGACTTCTCCACCTGCCTTGCTCTGATAACATCACCTCAGTGAATGATACTTCTTTGCCATTTTATTTTTGCATTTTTCCTACCTGATCACATTACACTGCCCATTAGAAAAAACATCAGCTGGTTATCTGCCCAGATACGTACAGATGATGGGAAAAGTGCATCAGTTCAATAGCGCTGCACAAAACTGGTACTAGCTACACCAGAACAAGTCACCAACCATTGCAGACCCTGGTGTTTGCAGCAAACTCTTCCAACAGAGCTGAGCTCCCCCTCCAACACAAGAAAGCTGTGACACAGTTCTTCATATCATCAGCTAAACCACAAAAAGGAGGTATCCTGTGCGTATCCAGGTATACACGTTTTCAGGAACTTTCTCAAAAGTAAGCAAAGACAGTGACTGCCTTTTGTTATCCCAACCTGCATGCAAGTATTGCCGATTCCTTCACTCTCTTTCACTGCTAGAAGGAAAAGCAAAGAATGGACTAAACAAACAGCACTGCTAGGAACTTCAGATGAGGGAGAGGCAGCAGACAGTAATGAAACCTGACAGACAGTCTGGTAAACAACCATCTTTCAAACAGTTTATTCTGCTACCCGAGCCATACAACTTCCAGCATTGGCCTTGTCAAGCTTAAATCCAGAGACCTGTCAGGTAATTTAGGAAGATCCCACAGGGATACATCTCCTAGACCTGTAGCTACCTTTATCAGCATACTGGACTCCTTTACCTGCCTGATAAAACTCTGGTATTTCCCCTCTCAGCCACTCTCTGACAGTGTAGAGGTTCGAGTGGAGGGTTCCCAGCCTTTCCATCAGCTCACCCCCACCAAACACACACACACACGCTGCGGTCAACAAGGGTGCAACACGAGGACTTCAGACCTTCACAGGTGGTTTTGATAACCTTTATCCTGATACAGACGTGCCAACCATGCTGGAAGAAAGAAATTTAAAGGGGGAAAAGTGAGCAGCACCTGCAGCTGTGAGCGTGGCGGGACGGCCACCTCCTCCATGACCGCTGCTGGTGGCAGCTGCCTTACTAAAACAGCGGCATCAGCTCTGCACGTGCTGGGGCCACATCATGGCTTGACACGCTGCACCACAGCTCAGCGCAGCTACGTCGTGCTGGAAATCTGACTGAAGGGGTAATAGTCTCATGACAGTTGGAACGCTTTTACCTCTTACTGTGCTTCTGCATAACTTGACTAGGTTAGTTAAAAATGACTGACCATCCCTTATAAAAAAGTGGGTTTACACTATTGCTTTACTTGCACTGTAAACATCTTCACTGTGTCTTTTCCAACTCCCCTCAAAAGGACTTCTCGCAAAATAACATTTAAATGCCATATATTTTTTTTGTGTTCTGCAGTAGCAGAAAGGGGCACTATTTTTAGATGATGGACTTGACTGAGCATTCAATACATGAAAACACAGCTAAATTCCTGAAAACACAGCTAAAACTCTAAAAAATAGCTAAAAACTAGCAAGAACTGTCTTTAGATAAGCTTTGCCATTACAGAATCACTCACAAAAGTTCTGTTCTTCTTACTAACAGCAATGCTTTGAATTTATAACCTCAGAAAGGCTGTCACAAATTCAATAACAAAACCTGTGGCCGTTCCGCCACGGGTGTGAGGTGGCCGTCCCACCACACTCACAGCTGCAGGTGCTGCTCAAAAAAGACCCCCCGAGATACCTCTCCCCCTGCATATGGTATTTAAAAATATATCCCTGTATGCTTAAAGGAATTCAGACACCAAACTGTCACCAGATCTAAACTGTTAAAAAACCAAGCTAGGTACCAGTTATAGACCTATTAATTCTCATTTACTGATGAAGTCAAGAGAAACAAGGTAATTTACTCATGCACACAAGTCAGTACAACAATTTAAATCCGGGTCTCTCGATGCTTTTTCAAAACACACTGGCTTTTCAATAAATTTTTCTCTCTTCATTTCTAAAAAAATAAATGAAGACTAGCTTTTTGAAAACACCTCAAACCATGCTTTGTTTGGTATTTGAATTCCCCCAAAATGATAAAATTGTGTACGAATCTACATGGCAGATAAAATTTTAAGAGGCTGCAACAAGTTTTCTAAAATATATATTAGAAGGGACATGGGCACATGAGATATTTCAATCTAACTGTTAAACCAGTAAAAACATTAAAGTCTCAAAAATAATTCTTTGTTGCCTCACATTCTTCCAAACAAATTTACCAGTGGGTCTGGCCATGGGTTCAATTTACTCAGATTTTACTGAGCAAGTTACCTGAAAAGGCTTGGTAATGAAATAGGGCAGATAAGAGACCATTTCTAATACTTGACTTTTTTTTTTTTTTTTTTTAGTTATTACTGATGTTACTTATCTTTCTCTCTCTCTCTCTCTATTTTTTTTTAAGATATTATATATGTATACCAAGAAAAAAATGCTTCTGGAAACTTTAAAAGGCTCATACTTGAAAAGAAAGCAAGCAGCTGTGAACATTCTTTACATTGCTTGTAAAACTTTTACCAGTCTTGCAGTGACCTGGAAAACAAAACGTTTTCTAATATGGGCTTTCTTAACTGCAACAAAAGCAACTGCTGGCAAGTCGTGCTGGAGGCCTGTGAGAAGCAGCCTAGCACTGCGCCAGCCTCTGCTAACCACAACACAAGAGATGATGAGTTCCACGTGTTACGCTATTTCAAATACATTTGGAACATGGAATATGGCAGAAGCAGCTTATTTGGGGAGTTGGAGTGCCCTTTCCTTCTCCTTCTCTCACCCACAGACACATTTTTCTGCTCTTTTTCAGCTGATATTTGTGGAAAGACCCTGCAGTGCTCACACTACTGCATTCTTCACAGCAAGAATCCTGTCTGCTTACAAATGTCAGCTGGTCTGCTAGCACAAAAAGGAAAAATGCAATGACTGGTTAAATAAATAAATGCATTCTCCACAAGTCTAAGTCAACCACTCCGTGTCAAAGTGCAGAGACCATCCTTCTGCTTGATTTACGATGCCCTGTAAGCCACAAAATTACTTAGCAAAATCAGTTTGGCTTGATGTAAAACTCTGCCATTAGGGAAAAAAAAGAGTTTACATACATATATATATTTATATGCCACAAAAAGATGATATTAATTTAGGAATAGTTGAGCTATCATTGACTTATCAAAATAAAGCTGCAGACATAAATCAATTCTACCACCTGGACAAAGATAAATCAATAAGGCTCAGAAAGACATTATTGATTCTGCAGCCATCACTCAAAGGCTCTTCATTTGATTCCTCAGCCATCTGTTTAATTGAAATGATAATTCTGATAGCTTCTGGTGGGCCCTGTGCATGCTGACTTTGATACAATGGTATTCAATCAAATACAGATGGTGTATGACCTCCTGTCAGTGAGAACCCTAAACGTGTTATCCACATGGATTAGTTCGGATAGGATATATTTTGTATTAAACAAGATGCTTCTGTCTAAACCTCTTCTTACATGACCTCTAGCAGGTGAGTCTTTTGTCCAAGTCTTCCTTTAGTTCCAGCCCATCTCCATTTCCTGTCTGCAACTCAGCAATAGCTGAAGAGGAAATCAAACAGGTAAGATGAGTTTTTGACATTCATCCTTCAAACATCCTTCCCATCTTAATTACTACAAGAGAATTGAATCATTTACTCATGGGTACAACACAAGGAGAAAATATAAAGTTAATATTGTAGAGCCCGAAATTTGTTTTCAGCAGAGACATTTTAGTGTGTCTATGACTTTGTTATTCAAAATGTAATGAAATGAAAAATAGCAGACATCTCTATTTAAGCTAAGGTACCATAATGCATGAGGATGTGTGCACTATTTCTATAAAGCTGCAGCTAGGAAAAACACTATAAAAGATGATGCTGCAACTTTACAGTGAGAAGCCATAATCAAGATTAAATTGTTTTCTCATTTTAGAGAAGTTCCTTGTCAACTATTAAAAATAATCACATTTTTCTCTATAATGGCATACAATGGAAATATTTTCTGTTTCACTCGAAAAGACAGCCAGAGTTTCTATTGGTCTATGGTGTCTTCTGTCTTCATCAACAAGCTACTGTGGCCAAATACCCTCTGCTACCCTGCAGAAGGATAACATGCAACATATTGTGCATTCTTTGTTTCCAGTGCAAAAATGAAAGAGCAGAATAAAACAATATATGCTGTACATGCAGATCATATTCACAATTCTGCTACATTGCATAAGTGTGCTAAAGAAAAGTCAGGCTTGCGTTCCCTGAAAACCTCAGAAAATAAATATATAATTCTGAAGACATTCATAAAGCAAACTTCAGTAGTTCTGCCCTGCTGGAACCAAACTGAAACCACATGTTCCATCCGCGCTCTGAAGTGCAGCATGACGTAAAGCAATGCTAAGTTCAACAGCCAAGTGCAGTGTTGTAGCTGTTGCTAGAAGGGATGTTCTGCTTCACAACAATGAATCTGACCCAAGCACAAACAAAGATATTGAATGCTCAGCTACAAACCAATCTGTAACCATATGAGTGCATTGTACCTGGCCAGCACTCCCCTAATGGATCAGAATTTGTTTTACACACTGTAGAACAGCAGAACTAAGTGGGGAAGAATCTTTCAAATTTAAGGGTTCATCAAGAAAGCTCTGCTGTGCATCACGGAAGACACAGCCATGAGGGCTTCCCTCTTCAAGAGCACTCATCTGGGAAGGCCCTAGTGCTGCCTTCAAGGCATACCTGCTTGCCTGGGCAGGACATGAGGACATCCTGGAGCCCTCCTGCGCTTCAGTCCCACCACTGATAGATGCAATAACTGACTGCTGTCTGGCAAACACTCGGTCCCTGGAGCTGGACGGAGCAGTTCAGCAAGCGGGAGCAGGTAGCTGCAGGGAGCAAGGGGAAATCGCAGCTCCAGCAGGAGCTCTCTGCAGAGCGCAGCTAGCGAAGTCACTCACTTGCCTGCTTGTCAGCCCTGCGTGGGACTTACAGGGAAATTACATCTCTGCCCTCTCTAAAATCATTGCAAGAGATACTAACTCCTCCCAGCAGATACAGAGGAAACAATCCATACCTTAAGACTTGCAGGCCTTGAATGCTGCTGCTTTAAATTGGCTTTAAATTGGAGGGTTTTTGGCAGGTGAAGGCCCCCAGTGTGCTGGCAGGATCCTTACCCGGCTCTGGAGTCAGCGCTTCGCTACTGCTCAACGAGTCGTAGCTCCGTCTGACATTGTCCTCTAGAAAGCACAATGTCAGCGTAAAGGGGGAATTATAAATTTCTGCAACCATCCTACATTTTAACAGCATTTCCTGGTAGTGTTAAATGGTTACTATAGTTAGAGAGGAATTTTGCTTAGAAAAGCAGGGAGTGAAGGAACCTGCATGCTATTTCATCCCCATTTTCAGTGTTTATCATTGAAGTAACAACTAACATTTGAGTGTATAACACTGCCCCAGCACACCAATAAATTTTCTAGCTTGAGGGTGAATGTTAATTTAGTACCGTAGTGTGAACCATTTGCAATACAGTTACTTCCTATTAACATCAATTAACATGCTATTTACAATAAGTAATGCATTTTATTTATAGCTAAATCAAGTCATGCAAAGACTGTAATGTATATATATCCCTGAGGTTCTTTAGAGTTAACCCTAATTTATGTGCATTTATAATGATGAAGCAACTGGAAAAAAAGATACTTTTCCATATATGAACCCTATCACTTGTCTATTATTGATACATTTTAGAATTCTTATTATTGTTACAGTCTGTTGGGGAACTAAATGTATTACAAGTGTTAGTGAGGGAAAGCGCTATATAATCAGTATTCTGAAGGAGTATCAGTGTGTTAAAGAGCCGACTCGCTCTCTTTGATATAGAAAATTCAATTTGAAAAGCAAATACAGAGGGAGATGGTAGCAAAATAAATGTTTTTCCTAGAATGCAGAATATAATCATATCTAATTATAGCTGATAAATATAATTGGACGATGCAAACCAAGGATGGAACAGTTTGTACAACAAATATTTTGATAACTTTTCCTAAAATTTACTTTTTTCTTTAGCTATTGATTACCATTACAGACTAAAGATTATTGACATGTGCATGAAACCATAACGAGTTAAAAATCAAGCCTCAGATAGAGTATCTCTGGCCGCTCTCGTGCCTAGAATTAAACAGCAACGCGCGGGTTCTGCAGCGGGTTCTGCGAGCGGCTCTACCGCAGGCCTGTCAGGGTTGGCTGCTCATCCAGGTCATTCTCCTGTAATCCCGCTGAGGAGCAGCGACAGCGCCGAGACGCCGGCCTCAAAGGGATTTACCTCCCGCCAGGGTCGGCTTGTGAGAGGGCTCTGGCCACCCTGGCTTCAACACAGCAAAACGAAATCAGAGCCAAAACTTTAATCACACCCCCGATTGGCAGGGGCTGAGGAATGGAGAAGCTTTCTGAAATAAATGGCATTATTAAATTTAGAAGAATAAGGACAAAGCTTTCTTATTGCCAAAGTCCTGAGCTCGGCTTCAGCCCCTTGGCATGCAGCAGTGCACAGGAGCTGCTCAGCCTTCGTGGGGGAAAGGGCTCAACAGTTCAAATCCAGGTGCTAACGCTCCACGCCACAGTACGGTCCCTGTGCACACAATCGAGACGCCTCTGACTCACCGGGGCACAAGGCGGCAGTTCTGCTGTTTGCTATAGAAAATGCATTTGTGAAAAAGGGCACTGGGGAACCAAAACAATGAATAAATTTGTGCCCATTCTAATAAAAATTAGAAACAAAAACATTTTTTTTGAATCTCTCAGTCTCAGCAGGAATGATTTCAAAGCAAACCTTGGAGCTTTTGTTTCAAAATGGCATCTCATTTACAGGCTAACCTAAATTAAAAATGAGGATAGTAAAATAAACTAATACATGTAGAGTTATATGTGTGTGTGTGTGCATGCATTACATTTTAAATCAAGTGAATTATTCCAGTTTAATCAAACAAGGTTTTTTTTTATTATTTTAAACAACAGTTTCTCATGTGGTGAATAGAAATCTTTAAAGACGAATCCATGCAGCAACTGAACATTTTTTTGAAACTGTTCTGTGAAGGATACATACAATATTTCTCATATAAAGAAAAAAGGAATTATTTACTGCCCAAAAAAGATTTTTTTTACTAAAAAAAAAAAAAAAAAAAAACACAGAAAGAGGGAAATCTTCGTCCAAAAAGTTGTTCGGGCTAATCAAGACTGCCAAAAAATATATGTATATATATACTTTTAGTTCAAGATTAAAGACTGCAGTCAAAGATGGGTCCAAAATTATACAAGTTATATACTTATACAAATTTCCCTCTCTATCTGAACAATAACATACAAAATGCAAACTGAGGACAAGATAAAGCATTGTGCAATTATAGGCACGAGCACTTGAAATATGGGCAATATTGAAATAAATGCAATAATCTCTGTCCTCTGAGAAGTCTCCCAATAATGATGCAGAATTGCGTCAGCCCACTCAAAAAATACTTATTTTTCATTGATTTTCCTCTAAACATTTTTCAAAGAATACTTGTGTTTGTGCATAAATTTCTGTAAATATATCAATTATTAGAAAACTAAAATCTCTTTTAAATGTCTATAAACATTTTAAGAAGCTTAATCAAAAATCCCTTCAAGGACATTGTTCCAAAAACAGAGTAATTTTTTGAAGTGGAAAAAAAAATATGTGGATCAGCTGAACAAGTAAGAGGTGCAGCAGCACTCAGGTCTTTGGAGAAAGCGCACTGTGGAGGTAGATTGCTAGAGAAGCAGCCCCAAGATGCAGGACTCAGAGAAGCAATTTTTGGGCTACCTGCATGAGGAAGGTCCTAGCAGACCAGCAGAGGCTTCTGATGACTTGCAAGGATGAAATATGTTTGATATGTTCTGATCCCAAATCTCTCCTGAGGAAACTTCTCTCCCCAGCAACCCTTTTGCCTGAGACAGCTGATGTTCCTCCCTAGCTGTGCACCCAACTCTCACCGTCAGGAACCCAAACTAGATGGAGAATTGGAAGTGATCTCCACATGTCCCGTTTCTGTTTGAAAATATAAACTCTGAGGTTCCACATCTATAAGTGACAGTGAATCACTATGGAGATCTGTGTTGTGTTTCTAAGCAGAAGCTGAGGACATCTGAATCTATCCCTGCAGCTGCCTGATGAGGCTACAAGGCAGCCTGTAGCATTGAAACAAATGCCTGTTGCTTTAATCTCTGCTTCACAGTGAACTTTCAGAGATGCAGTAACCAAACGGATAACCCCAGGCACACACACAAGCTCTTTGATAGTTTACCATCTTACTTTGGAATTAAATATTCATTTATTCAAGTCTTAGGATTTAGGAAGGTTTTTGATTAAAAAAGAACAAACAATGAAAGTACAAATTGCACTGGGAAGCACTGATAAGATGGGAGCATTTTAAGTCCCGTCTCCCTCATTTCAATAGGACTATTTCATGACTGAAGTCTGGAGTCTAGAGAAGTCGTCTAATACTATGTCTAGGTAATGCAAAAGTCTAGCAAAACAAAAATGAACTAATAAGTTACTGAAGAATACATTTATTTCACTAATACATATGGAATTACTATTTATACATGAATTCTTGGAATTTATGATGATGTACTTCTGGAAAAATATTTCTTACTATAATAACTGTAAAAACAATCATTCTTAATTTAAAAGTATTACTCACTAATTCAGAGAATATTGACAATACCGTATACCTTAAATGACCAGACACCACAAAAAAAAAAAAAATTATAGCCAAAGACAAATATGAAAGACAGAGAAACTGCTAAGAGCTTATTCCCCTACACACAGAACCTAGCTCTGTTTCTGCCTTCACAACAAACCTCAGACAAGGTCCTACTTCTATTACTCTATAGGGAAATTACCTAAACAATTTTTACAAAACCCTCACAATTACATTACTAAGAAAATTATGATGTGAGAAGCCAAAACAATTTTTCAGAGAGCAAAGCCTGAATATGCACTTGTGATGCTCCTCATCTGTTCTAGTATTGAATGTTCCATCTTTCAAATGACACATCAGGCCCTATGCTCTTAGTATATCCTTAGGTAAAAACGTAACTTCTACTGCTGGGGACTAGGTTACTTATTCCACACAACCAGAATTCACTAGCTTAGTTTAAAGAAAGAAAGGAAAAATACAGAAAAAGAGATCCGCTCTTACATAACATAGCAAAATTCCAACATAAAACAAGGCACAAGGGTGAAACTTTGCAGACTTTTGTCAGCCCTCTAAATCTGAAGCTAATTTAGCACTGAATGTTAAATGAGGACAGCTCTGCTGCTAGTTGAAAATAAATTCATTATTTGACTACTAATTAAATTATTCAATTAAATACATTGGAGAGAAAAGATCTTATAATATGAAATGTTTAAATTAATAAAAATATTCTAGGCTATTACATCATGTAAAAAACAGGATTGAGAAAAAAATACAAGGCATGGTATGTATGTTAATTTCTAAAATCTGATATTATGTTATCCTGTGTTTAACTTTGCCTTGTCATAATGTTTGACAATGCAATATACAACATGTTCGCAGCTGAACTTTTATGGAATTTTCCATTCCTTGATTTGAGGCGAGTCCTGATACTTGTGCACTGACTAGAAGCGCTCTCGAGAGCGGCGCAGCACAGATGGCTCTGCGGAAACCATCCTAGGGAAAATCCAGACAGAACCAAGGGGCTTGCAAGGACCGTCTATCGGGCAGGGCTACCCATAATTGTTTGGCCGTTGCGTTCTGCAAGCAGAGCCACACAATGCTCCTCTTGCCTGCAGCCCTCTATGCTAAATAAAGTTCTAGAGGGATACTCACAGCAAATAGTAACTAGGCTTCTCTGAAATTTCCATCTCAGGAAAATCATCGAGTGCAGAGATAAAGAGCTTTAATACTGCTCCAGCCTTTTCACTCCAGTGAAAAATTCTTGGTATCTTTGGGTTTATGTGAGGTCTGCTCTTTCTGCCACAGAACTCCCTACTCGACCAGGGAGGATCTTGGTACTCCAGCATTCATCCCTCTGCCTTAACATCCACCCAAACCATTTGTTGGAGCTACAGGACCCTCGGAGTGACCAGAGCCTGCAGGACATCCTCTGCCCACACACTCTTAAAGGATGGAGAGAAGGAAATATGTCATGTAAAATACAGTGTTCAACATTACCTTTCACAACAGCCTCTCTTTTATTCCTGTTTCAACACATTTGCATTTGATATATGTGAACGTTACAATCAAAAGTTTAAAGCAAAACACTTATGGAAGCAGATATGGAAACCAATACCAAAACATCCCAAAACACAGAATTCAGAGCGAGGGGGATTTCAGCAAACAGACTTTCCAAGTGGCCTCCTCACATTACAACATCTGGAAAAAAATGCTTTTACAAGCTCATTTGAGTTTCCTGATCTTTATTAAATATCCCCCTTCCTGCCTCCCACCCCCATACAGTCCTAAAAAATTCTATATGTTAAATTTTTTTTACTTTGGTCTGACAAACATTAGTCAAGGTGAATTACATGTTGCTTTTTTCCCCTTTGTTAAAAGATTTTCCTGCTGACATTCGAATGATGTAACATTGTTGATTCTAAAGCTTTAAGTATCAGAAAACTCCAGAGAAGAGAAACCAACTTGTAAAAAGTTGCATTTAAAAGAAGAAAAGGGGGCAGAAAAGAGGAACCCATTTGAAGGGCGCCATAGGTTGCTTGGATATAACCCATCTTCCAAGAAGGCACAAAGTTGGTGTCAGTCAAACACAAGGAGGCAGAATGAAAACAATTCTATCTGGAATGTCAATGCAAATGCACGTGCTGTGGTGAGGACGCCGGGAACAGCACAGGCCCGCTCGGGCGCCCGCCCCGCTCAAGACTCAGGAGGTAACGGCCATGTCTGTAAGTGAAGTCACTGCTGTCATGGGCCATGCTATCGTGCACCATGCCTCTCACTTTGACTTGCACTAATTAGCATTATTTGAGAGTGTAGTAACAGACCCTGGTAATCAGGGGGTTAATCCTTCTCTTTCGTTATGATCTGTGTGGTGTGACAAGGAATGTTCTCCTAATTTAAAAACAAAAAAGGATTATGTGAATGATAGTTGTTTGAAGGGCCTTGAGGCACCTCTTCATCCCAATGAAGGTTGCTACACTTATAGAGCGATCACTAAATATTGTAAAAATGCCATGCAGCATTTTATAAGGCTTATAAGGAGCTTTAGATGAACTACAGATAGAGGAAAAAATAAATTGAGTATATTTTGCTTTTGATTGTACTTTACAAAGGATAATCATATGTCACTTGAGGAAATTCAACCAGCTATTAGACACAATGTAATCAGTCCATTTTTGTGGTTAATATAATTTTCTTCCTCCTATCAGTGCTTGAAATATACATACCTAAATACATATTTATATATAAATACATACACAAACATGTATTGTGTGCAGTATTTACTGATTATGATTTTGCTTAATTTTCAAATATTCACTGTCCTGTGACAACTGATTTCTTGATTTGGGCTTAAAATTTGAATTCACTTATGCCATTTTAACCTGAAACAATACTGATACACAATGTAAACAAAAAATACCACAGCTTTATTACTCTGTTTCTTGGTCAGACTTATCTTTTCCCAATAAGAACACAATTTGGAAAAAAAAAATAACTGTATGTTCAGCAATTACACCTAAAGTACAGTGAAGGGATTTAAGTGAACTGTCTGGTAAAATTAGCAGGAAGTATCACTGTAATCTCTGCAAAATAGACAAAAAAAGGCCTATTTTATGAATAAGAACTCATCATCCTGTATAAGCAGGTTTGTTAGTAGAGTCCTTGCATAACTTGTTTAAGCAAGTCTCCAGCCATCCGCTTCCCACTGTTGGCTGGCAGCTTTTCTTTTTTGTTCGTTTGTTTTTCCTCCCTGTGGCAAATTCTATCAACTTGCCATAGTTACTGGGAGGTCTCTACATAGTGTTTAAGAGCTCAGGTGCACTCCACTTTCTTTTTGAGGAACATATCTTCACTTTTTATGACACCGAGATAATGATTGATCTAAGAGATGGATCTAAGATTGATGAAACAGCCTTATAAAATATCACAGCTTTCCTTCTACTATTCTGTTTAAAAAGAAATCATTTTTAATGTCAAATTAACATGTAATACATCATGCAGGTGCCCCTACAATTACTCCGCTCTATCAGAATTAGCAAAATGCACTGCAAATACCATGTTGCTCAAAAATCTACTGCTGTCAGAAGTTAAATTAACCTCCAGCCACTTATTTTTTTGCTGGCTGTATTGCTTATAACTTAAAACTGAAGCTGTATTTAATTGCATTAACTTCTGGCTGCTCGGTTCTTCCATTCAGATTTTTTTTCCCTAAATTCATGTCACTCATCTTGGCATCTGTTATTTACAAATTATTCAAAGAGATCTGATAGAAAACAGCAGCTTTCTACAGTATCCAAATTTGAGGTACCACTCGTTCTTACCAGAACCACCGCAAAGCACACATCCAAAAAGGAATAGGTCTACAAGCCCTCTGCACTCACTGCAGATAAGACACCTTTCAAGAAAATACTATGTCCATTCTGGTATTTATTTCACAAACTCAACATTAAAAACAGGAAAGATCTATTTCACAAGGAGAGATTTGAAAAATTCTGTGCACCCCGTTAATCAGGAGATAGTTAAAAGTATGAAATTACATGGAAAAAGAGTCTGATTTCAGTGGCTCTTTAATCTGTGAAAAACAGACAATATGAAAGCTGGGAAGTGGAGATTGAAATAAAATACTAATTGTCTTTCCTGTTCTTAGCTGGGATGACTTGACATTGCAACCATTTTCCTTGTAATGTGGTGGAATCTAACATGCCTAATCCAGAGAAATGACAAGGAGAAGCCTGGCAGTCTCTCACTCCTACTACACACATTCACAGCAACTCTGACCCCTGCCTTATACCACGGAGTGTGAGACACAGCTAGTGATGGATTTAGGCAATACTGTTGTCTCTAATGTCCCAGGTGGAACACAGGCCCAAGAGTAACAGATGGCTTTAAATATTAGAGTACAAAGGTACAGCCTGGTACACGAATTGAGATAACACTAGGTACTATAACAACCTCTTTATCCAAAGTTCTGTCTAACATTTGTTTGTTTTTAAAACTAATAAAAAAGACCTAACATGACATACACGGTCACAATCACTAGTGACTAAAATGGTCAAAAAATGATCAATGGCCCTATCTGTGGTAAGTTATTTCCTGCAGGATTCTTACAGGAATGCCTTGAAAAACCACACTAGTGCTCTTAAAGAACAACGGGAAAGCACTGCAATATCTGAACAGGGAAAAAAAATGCTTTCCCACAGTCACAGCTGATAATTACCACAGTCCTTATTGTATCTAGGTATTTATCTCAGGTGCACATTTTCCAGGCATGCATTAATGAATATTAAAAAAGGTGTCCTGGGCATATCTGTGACATAAGTTCCCTCTGTTCTGCTTAGAATATGATAGACTGTTAGTGAGCTCTCACATGCTTCTAAATATCTGCAAGTGGGAAAACCAGTCCTGGAAAGACACATGTCTCTCTATTACAGAAATGAGTTTCACACTTGTGGAAGAGATATCCCAATTCCTTTTTCATACTTTTGGAGATATCAGAGCAGCTGGTAATATACCTAACAGTTAACACCAGGAAATGAAAATATAGGGAAGAAACAAAGAAGGAAACACCAAATCAACTTTTTTTTTTATATGAATACAAATTGATTTTGGATCTGGACCACAATTACTATTGTCCAAACGCTGTTGCATATGTGTAGATTTGATTTAAAAGATTTCTAAATGAACATTAAGATAGTAGGAGGGAAGCAATGGAAGAAAAGAAACCGATTTTACAAGCAAGTTCTCCTTGCTTTGTGGGTGGATGAGATGGATCTGGATGAGAGGTAGGGACACATATATTGTTATTCCCCTACAGCAATATATCAGACTATTCAGTTTTCCCTATTTTCACCTTTGCTCCCAGTCTACATGAAAAGACATTGGAATACAAAAAATCCATATGAAAAACATGCTCACTGTCTGTATGCTGGATTTTAAAACAAAATTAGGCACAGGAAATCTTTCTGATGTGACATATTGTTTTTATATCATACATGTGAGCAACCCTTTCATGGCATATTCTCTTATAAGCAGAATTTGATCATTCTCTTTTGTATAATAAAAGTAGTTACAGCAGCATTCTCCCAGTACCACTATACCAGACCTAAAGTTCCGTCAAGGTTTCCACTGTAAAACCAATCTCTAGGGGTTTATATCGCAGCTCTTTTTCAGTCATATGGGGTTCAACTTGAAATAAAACTTGTCAGCCCACATGTATGTTCCATATTAAAAAAAAAAAAAAAGTGGGGGAGGAAAAATAAAAGGAATAATTGTTAAAAAAAAAACTTTTTTCTCAATGTGGAATTGTGAAAAGCAGTTTTAGGTAGTTGCAATTCTGTATCTTCTGAGCCACTACAAAACACTAGAGTTCAGAGGTTCCCCAACCTCGATGCAGGTAAAATTTGTGCTTAATACACCAGCAACCAGCAAAGGGCAGCAGGTCTGAACCAGTCTGTTCTGGAAGTGCAGATGTGTGTAGCTCCAGATCTCAGCTCCTTTAGTTAAAGCCTGCCACATCATCACAATTTTAACAAATCTGGAAGCATAAATCCAAATGTTTGAAAATGAGGGAAAACTACAGATCCAGATTGAATGGTTGGGCAAATGTTTGCCTTTGTGCAGCAGAACACTCTTATTAAATATGTTATTCTACCGCACAACAAATTCACCCTAATTCTGAATTTCTTTGATACTAGGAATTGTTCTATATGGAAACAATTAAGCTACTAGCTGGAGCAATTTAAGGCAACCCTGAGACTAATCTCAGCAGCATCAAGGGCTACAAGGCCTGTCTTTGCTCAAAGGGACATTGAATCTGACATATTTGAAGAATCAGCCCACAGACTACTTTTATGTGCATAAAGAATTTCAAGGCATTTTACAAAGTAACAAGATAGCATAGTGACTTGAGCAGGAATAACTACTAACTCCATTTTAGTAATAGCATGGTCATTTGTGGCCCACTGCCATCTGTGCTTCTGAATCTTTGGTTTCGCCAAGCAGCTTCCAGAAGTTGACAGAAACATCAGTGAATGACAACCCAATAAAAAGATGATTACGTGGAGAAGTATATTCATTTTTTTCCAAAATTCTAAGTAGCAAAATCATGAGAGCTGTCACTGACAACAGGAAGGTGTTTTACACATGCATAAGAGGCATGGGCCACAATCAGTTTCATATTCCATGGACCACATACTGGCATCTTCACACTGACCTGACATCAATAAGTCAAAACACAATTTTGAATTAGTTCCATCTTTTACTGATATTAAAAATTACCTTAAAAGTGACAGGTGACATCTATAAAGTAAATAATAGATTTTAAAGAGTGCTTCTCTCCATATACAAAAGCCATTATAATAGATCACAAGTTTTTGTCCATTCTGCAGTTTCCACCTCTAACCGTTAACACGGCAGCAGCAAGCAGCTGCTCCCGAGAGCAGCACTGCACTTAATTCACAGAGCGCTGGGCCAAACCAGCCTCTTCAACGTGTGCCTAAGCGGCACCTGAGCTCTCTGGCCTGCAAAAGTCTGGGCGTCCCAAGATACAGCAGACTCCAAGGGTAACGTCCTGCCCCTCCCTGAGCATTTGAACACTAACCACAGTGAAATCAGACTAATCAACCCAAAACTGCCATAGGAAAGAAAAGGAAAAACAGGATCTTTATGAGATTTATGTCCAGCTGGGCTGGACTTTAAGTTGTATTCCAGAATTGACACCCAGCTATTACGTGATCTTGGTGCCTGTGTTTTCCCACTGTTAAATCAAAACAGTAATGCCAAACTCCTTCATTAAATGCTTTGAGAACTACTGATGAAAAAAGCAATATACAATAAACAAAACAAGCAATAAACAAAATGAAATTCAACGAGGCCTCTTAAGATATATTTTTCTGTATTCAAGAACATAAAATTCTTGCCACTTGCTTCCAAATACATGACACCCCCTTTTTGCTTTGCTAATTCCTTAAAGGATGAGTAGACGTGACAGAATTTAAAATAAGGTCTTACCCACAATAACTGAGATACAGAGAACAGCGCCCAATTTATCATCTGCTCAAACTTCTGACATGTCTAGATGTAAGAAATTTGACCCAATAAGCAACTACTGTTTAAAAGGCAGAAGCTCTTGATGAAATTTTAGACTTCTTTGTTTTGGTTGATGGAAGTCTGGTTCACAGCTCTCTCTCACTTGAAATACTATTGCAGCTGAATGTGCTCCCCAAAACACCATCCCTCCCCCCACCAGTGCAGTGCATCTTCCCAAGGGACACCTGAAGGGGCAGGCAACATGTTTTAATGAGTTAAACAATGCACACTTTTTAGAGGAAGACTTAACTCATTTGGACTAAAAATCAGCATAATTTTACACAAGAACTCCATTGCACAGCTTTCCACCTGTCTTAGAAAACTGCCAAAAGCATTCAGTGACTTTAGGTACCAAAACCACAAAGTTGGTTTTATTTGACCATATCACTTCACATATGTTGACTATGTGCAAAGGCTTTCACAGAAACAGGAGTATCTCAAACACATGCAGGCAACCAGCCTCGATATCTAAACTCCTGCTCAGCAGTAATTTAATAGAATTTAATTTCGGAGACTAGTGCCAATCACCTTTGCACGACAGTTTATGAAGAGCACTTCAAAGTCAAAAAAAAGCTATACAGATTTTAAACGACCACAAGATCAGAATGCAGACATTTTGTCTATTTCTGTAATGTCAAAGAGGAAGAAGTGCAAACAACTCCAGCATGACAATACAAAGAGCATGGAAGGAAATAAAGGAGAGAAGAAATTATGAACTTCAGGAAGTGACTAAGATATAAGGACTGAACAGAAGCTAAAGAAGAAGAAAAATCAACAGCTCTGGACACAATACCGTGTAAAATAACCAGATGCCCATATGGCTGGATGGTTTATAAAGTGAAACATTGTTCAACGTTAAATTCAATGCAATTTGATTTCCAGAACAGAACTCGATTCTCTAATAGCAACAGATGCATTTCAATTAACTCATTCATTTCCCCTTCTCTACTATTGTTGGTCAGAAAGGGAAGCTGCTCCTGTGTCCCCAGCCCATCTTCTCTGTTTCATGGCCTGAAAAAGTGACTCCGAATGCTCATATATGCTCACATCTTGAAATCCTACTAAGTCCTGAAATTATGATTACTTAAATCAAAAAGTACAGTCATTAATTCTATATCTGCTCTGAAGTCTTTGCATAAGCATATAGCACTTGAAGTGTGAACATCTGAATTTGAATATCTAAGAAAAAAAAATCTTAATTCCAAATGAGTTTCCAAAAGAAATTTCATGTATTTTTACAAGTATTTTAATGCTAGGGGGACTACTTCCCCAAAGAATTTCTATTTAAATATCTCTCTACTTACCCTTCCTTTCCTGTTGAATACCTTCATCTCAGAGCTTAGTAGTTATTAAAAAAGGACAAAAAATATTTAGCATTGGGACATTTAACAAAACAGCAATTAGCCCTCCCCTCCCAAAACAAGAGCACATGAATCATGATGAGTGACAGACCTACATATTGACATAAGGGACATGAAGATACCAACTAGAGATGAGAATCATGTCCCTTATGTCAATATGTAGGTCTGTCACTCATCATGATTCATGTGCTCTTGTTTTGGGAGGGGAGCGAGCTAATTGCAGTTTAGGCAATCTAATGTCACCCAGTCTGCTAATATTCTTTTGTCCCTTTTCTTAATAACCTTACTAAGCTCTTGCGATGAAGGTATTCAACCAGGAAAGGAAGTGGTAAGCTAGAGCAGATATTCTAACTAGAAACTTCTATGGGAAGTAGTCCCCCTAGCATTACAAATACTTGCTAAACAACTACACTCGAAATTTCTTTTTCTGAAAATAGCTGGGCCAAATCTTAGTACTTCACACAGAGGACAGCAAAGAGCTATCTATATATTTTCCCCACACCAAAAAAAAACATGTAAAAACGGTACCACACTCAAAGTGTTTGTAGATTTATATATAGATAGATAAAACATTAATGTTTTGAAAGAGAAGAACACACAAGGTGTGATGTCCTCAGGCATCAGTGATTATACTAGGCATAACATCTTCCTTATGCACAAGCACATGCACAGTGAATTAAACAGCAGTTTACTTATTTTTAAATGAAATCTTGAGCTGTGCCTCGGCCAAACCTTAAGTGTATTCATCTGTCAGCAGGAAGAGGGAAGACAACAGGAGAAAGCAGGCATAGAGAAGATAGTCAACAAAATACTTCTATCTGTATTTTTGTACTCATGCCATTTTTCAAGGGTGATATTTTTTGCAGTTAGCAGTCTAACTGCCTTATTTGTGTGGTCTAAATAACTTATACACTATCTTATTAGCTGTAGTCAGTTGATTGTGACAGGGAAAATGTTGGACCGAAAATTGCACTGTAAAATGAGTAATCACATAGACAGTTCCAGGGAAAACTGTCAGATAAGTGTCCTTTTAATCATTTCAGACATTAATTTTCATTCTTTGGTAACACTATCATCTCCATGTGAATCCATTTGTTCCATAAAGACAACGATCACCCATGGCTGCTGCTTCTTCTATTTCCTCCAAAGGAAACTTTTCAAGAACAAAGACCTGATTAAATGTAATTCTGGCTGAGACCACAGTCAGAAGTGCCTTTCTGACTGCGTCTAGGCTGGGTACAGAGGCAGCTGTTCTCTGGCTGCTATAACCTGGGTGTAATGCTGCAGCTGCAGAGCTGGGTACCTCCTCCCATCACAGAGTGAAAAGCGCCAACAACTGAGCTTACGTTAACTCATACAGCCCTGACAAACCACGGTAGGGAGCAACTGCACAGGCACTGGGTCCAGAAGATGTGGGGAAAGGTGAATTCTGATGGGGAGTGATGATGAACAGCAATGGCACTGACGTCTGAACCAAGAAAACAAACCCTCCCCTATAACTTCTGATTTCAAGTCTGCCCAGCACGCACCCATGCTTCAGAAGAATGGCGTGCTTTCATTTAAAATGTTACCTTATGGCTTGTGGCAGCTTCCTTGACTTCTGAGCTGCAAACACGTCACTTCTTTCACAGCAGAAGCTGCCCAGAGCTGCGTTCTTGACATCTTTGTGAGAAATCAACAGTACGGCATGTGACTATAAACCCGGGACTACAGCTTTGAGCCCATCTAAAATTACAAATAAAACAGAATTAGAGGATAAAGCAATAACAAAATCCACAGCCATGATTACCACATGTTTCCAGTTTGTAGGACAGACAAGAGAGGATATAGAGCACAGCATGGATACAGAGCACAGCCATGGCTTTGTCTAGTTCCACAGCTGTGTTGTCTGCCCATGCCAAAGCCTCACCATGCCAAAGCCTCACAGCAACGAAAGACCAAGCTTGTGTTCCATATGGTTAAAGTACCTATATCTAAGGATTTAGTCTAGTCACAAGCTACAATTGCATTTCAAGTGGGGAGAAAATACTATCATTGTAGCAGAAATAGCACCCAGACCATGTAACCTGAAAAGACAGTCCAAAGCTTGAAAGACAGTGGAAGAGTCAAAGAAGAAAATAGACTGCAGGGTTGAAATGCAAGTATGAAGGCATTGCTTTCTGTATGAAGAGCTGGAAGAGCAGCCACAGCACATTCAGGAAGATCTCTCCTACTGAAAAGGCATTTAAAAAAAATATTTTTAGAAAAGCACCTTTCTCATGGATGGATCATATTCTTTTTCTCAGTAATAATCTAATATAAGCATACTGACCACTGCTGACAAAGTCCTTGTGCACACTCAATTATTATTAATGGCACCAACCTACATCAGAGTTCCCATTTCTCCACTGATTAAAAGTAGGTCTGAAGTGTAGATGTGGAGGGTTTTATTTTCCCAAGTAGAAACACTCTTTTTTCCCCCCTTCAAGCAACATAGAATTAAATGAAAGCTAAATAGATGAAATGCTGAACTCCACAGAGCAGTAATTCTAGCTTTAGTCACTGACTTGTGAATGGGAATCACAGCTGATACTGGGAATCAAGCCACATTTCCAGATCCATAGGCTTTCCAATTAAGTTGTAGATTAGCAAGGAACATGTGAGCACATGGGAAAGCCAATTCTTATGAGAGTTGCCTTATAAATTGGAAGTGCTGTAGGAAAGTTTATAAAAATGACATTTCAGTGAAAACAATAACACGTTCTTATTAAAGAGGACACACTAGCACAGAAAAGAAGTGACAGGGAAAATAATTGGGGTTTTTTTGTCTGAGGCTTTAATTGAGAAGCTACAGTAAATTTTAACTGTTTTTTTTCTCCATAACCTTTTCTTCTTGCACCTGATGCATTTAGTTCTAAACAGAACCAAAACACCCAGAGTAGAATACTCACATCGCCTTTAAGAGCAGGCCCATTCCCTTTGAAAATGGAAGTGATTTGAAAAGACAACAGAAACTGTGGCTAAGACACCTAAGATTTAGGTGTTTAGCATGAGGGAACTATCTCTAATCTTAAACAAAAATACACATGGGTAAGGGCCAACACTTCCTATGTTGTCTTACATGGCTTAAAATATTGTAGTAAAGTTGTTGGAAGTAAATCTTATGGTTTGCATTTGCAGTAAGTCAATTCTCTCTAGACTGTGTTTTTTAAAGTAGCTAAAAATCAGATTTTAATGGCTCTAAGGCCTAACACTTAATGATACAGCTAGATGCCTTGAGGGAACTTCAGATACACCCAAGTGAGATGCCTGTGGTCAAAATTAGGAAAGACAGAACATTTGAGGAACCTACCTGTGTTTCTAGGTGACTAGGTACACTGAAAATCTGGCCTTAAATTTCTAAGGAACTCCAGGTCCATTTAGAACTAAATACAGCACAACTCTTGGGTAGCGAAGCAGACTGCTCTTCCATTTTGTGGAACAAAATTAAAACTGCAAAGTTCTGCATACTCTTCCAAACTTGCATGCATTATTTCTTTACGGAATTGCTTTTGCAGTATACGTATTTTGGGGTATGAGCAGTCTTCATATGTGAAGAGTTAGAATTTCATGCAGTATTAAACCTGTAATTAAAAACATATTAAATGCAGTGTTTCTTTTTAAACACACATCAAAGAAATAGCATTCTTTGAATAAAAGCTATTTGGCCCAATTTTTAATCAGGTTCAAGTTCTGATATCAATTAACAAGAATAAATTTGGAACACCTGACTTCACTGGTAGACCCTGATTTTGCATTTACAGCTGTATAAGGATTTTTGCCAATGAATCTGTTCTATTAATATTGTAATTACGTAACATTTATCTTCCAAACTTAGTTCTTTATAGGGAATGAGAAATAGAAAAATATCTATTTTCTAAAATATCTAAACATCACTCAAAAATGCTCAAAATATGGAGTCAGAAGGAGAACTTACACAGCAGGGCAGGGAGTAGCACCTAAATTCCTCCAACTCTGGACCAGTACTTCCAGGACACAAATTCTGAACGTATAAATCTCCCTCTTGGCACTTGAGAATTTGGTTTGCAGGAGGTCAGGGAACAGGCTACATACCTCCTTCAGGAAAACCACTGTATCACTGGGATTCTTGTTAATCTCTGGGAAAGGTCTTTCTTGTCTATGTTGCTACCATGAGGCTACACATCATGGTATTAAGCTTTTTAATACAATTTCTGGCAATAAGGAGATCTCCCGAAGATCAATAATACTGTTTCCTAGGCTCTAAAACTGCTTTTAGTGATATACAGTATCATCAATGTCCAATAAACCAAAATGCTGACATGTCAGCTCTTCCACATGAGACTGTCCGTTTTTTCTGTTGCTACACAGAGAAGAAATCTTATGAATGGAATGTGTTTTGTAAAGAATTCAACCTGGCAAACTCAAAGGAGATGACAAATGAAAAAGAGAATAATTTGGTATAAACCTTTACATTACATCCATGCCTCTCAATGTTTAAGTCTAATTAGTATGCCTCTTAGTATGCTTATGCATTTTAGTATGCTTATGCAGTGCCGACAGGATCCCACTTAGCAGCACCTTATTTCCACCTTTGTAGGTCACCTCGCACTAGATGGAGATCATGTCCCTATACTTGGGTGAATACAGACATGATAAAGAAATACGTCAGTGATACAAAAACTGCCTAAGCCACATCAGTTTAAACTTTAGTCTCATTTTTGCATTTGCGTAGCAGTGCAAAAATAGAAGTATAACTTTTCAAAATTAATAATTTCAGGGATCTCAAAGCATCACAAGATGCATTCTTCTTTGAAAAAGTGATCATTCCGAACAGTCGTATATTCTAAAATAATTTTTAGAAGTACGGAAATTAGTGAATATAAAACTTGCATGAGGTTTAGTATGTCTAAAACCTCAAGTTCCCTGCACAGTTTAACTTAACCGACTAGCCACACAGTGCGAGCGCGTGACAAACAGGAGCAGCCGGGCTCCACCTCTGAGCAGCAGTCAGGCAAAACCTGGAAAAAACTTGATTTCTCCCATGCCCTTCTGCCAATGATACCCTTTAGCAGAGGGGCGGAGGTGATGGCAAGTATGCAATACCTTAAACCACAGCACTCAGTGAAGTCAATTTTTCAAAACCCAGCACAAGCTACTTTCTCCTCACTAACATTTATCCAGTATTAAACGACGAGTCCTTAACAACCATGTGGTAAGAACGTGCAGGGTTTTCTTCAAATGTGGATATACTTTGTTGATACAGGACAGCTGCCACAGCCAACTTAAATAAACTGTATTGCTGAGACATGGTATGAGCAATCTTTTAGCACGGCTTACTTTGGATCAGTCCAAAATCAGTCTGGGAAAGGGTCACGTGGAACCACATCACCACCACCACACTATGCCTGGCAGGAAAATGAGCAGCCCCACAGAAATACAAATGAATGTAACTGAACCACTTCAAAATCACAAGTTAAAAGACATTCTGGTTTTCTATCTTGCTTTAATAAGGTCATGGTTTTGCCTACTTTAATCACATTGGTCATCAGCGGACAGCAGAGCATCTTACAGAAATGCAGCTAAATTCTAGTGCCCTGCCTGTAGGACAGTGGCTGCTACAGGAGCTCATTGACCCACCACTCGGTTTGTCCTCACACAAACTACAAACTACTACTACTACTTCATTCCTACAACGGGTTCTTTTTCCCCCGTTCCCTAAAGATTCTTCTGCACTGCAAAAGTAAGGAATGTTCCTTGTGATTTTGGACAAAGGGAAAGTTCCCTCCTCCCTTCTTATATAACAGGCTTAACAGACTTTAATCTTTAAGAAAAGCTAAGGGTTGGATTTTGTTTCCATGTGGTGAGCCCTGGCCTAGCTCTGCTCCCACTGGAAAATTTATTTCATTGTATTTATGCAAGACTCAGTATAAATAAATACATTTAAAATCCAAACCCCTAATTATTGTAGACCTGAAAAGAAATGTGGAAAATGGAAGCAATCTACGGAAGCAATACATGTGAATCAATAATGCCAGCTAATATTTATGGATCTCATTATCTCAACATGTGCTTTTTAGGATCATTTTAAATTACTATTAAAAATAGCCATAGGTACATTGAAAATTAATATTTTAAAGTTCAAATGGCCTGCATTTGCCAGTGCAGATATGCATTTGTTATATAGCTCTATTAACCGACGGAACAAAAGGTATTGCAGAGTAAAATAGCATTCTGCAGAAGAAGAGATTTCTACAGGAAAATGATTCAATTATTCTAAATCAACTACAACAGGAACAGCTCCATAGCTATATATCAATCTCCTTATGTGTTTCTAATTCTTTTGTCTATTGCCTGTGGAAAGTTTAATAGGAATTAACACAGAAAAAAATATATCCCACTGGGAACAAGATTCAAACAGCCTGGACCATTTTTCTTGCTCTGGATTCCCTTTGTGGTTGTGGGAGGGGTAAGTCTAAGCAATCAGTTTGTGCAAGTGACAGTAGTGGGCTTGAAACCCAGCAGGAGATGCCGACCATCCGATGAGCAGGGCTGAGAGCGCCCAGACGTCACTGTACTCCTGGCTCTGGAGGCAGCTTTGCAGGCTCCTGCTAGACACTGGCCATGAAGACACAAGATGTTAGCACAAAGTCCTACAGTCAGAGGAACGAAGCAAACACAAAGTGCATCTGAGAAGCAGCTGCTCATGGAGGCGTCCCGGAGGCCCAGCCCTTGAAGGGCTCAGCAGTGAGCGCTTCCCCTGATCAGAGGGGAATTTCTCCACGCCTCTCCCAGGCTCCTCGCCTTCTGTGGCTGCATCAAAGCAGCTTGGAAGTGAAATGCAGAGATAGTTGCCTAGAGACCAGCTACTAAGGTCCTGCTCTACCTACCCAGCACATATGGCATGTGGGACAGGAGGAAGAGAAAGAAGCAACAGAAAGAAATGTCACCGACTGGAATATCTCATCCACTTCCATTACGCTAAGATGACTGTACTTTTTTCGTGCTGATTCTCTCTCTTTCAAAGGGGTAAAAGAGGTCTTGACACATCTCCTCTGGCAGATCTGCTGCTGAAAAGGCTCAGTCGGCTCCCTGTCAAATCCAAGGCACTGCCAGAAGTGTGCACACTAGCAGCTATGAGTGGTTAGAGAAGAAATAGGAAAAGGAAAGAGGGAAAGGAAGGAGGATGGAAGACGTAAGGAGACAAAAGAGCAGATGGGAATGAAGAGAATGCTTCTTGTTTTCAAGTTGTGCTGAAAAGTATCATTCTTACTCTACTACCCTGAGGCAGTAACAAAAGAGGACTTGCACACATTGTATCCCCAATATAACTGATAACAACAGGAGCCCTGGAAAAAGGAGCTTGGGTACAACTGAAGATCAAGACATACAAGTCAAGCTGATAACACAGAAATAGGTGCACCTAGTTGTCACCAACAGAGCTTCAAAAACTTTTACCATATTTGCCTTTTAAAAAGACAATTAAGCTAACACCTAAACCAGCTTTATCTGTAGCATCAGATGGGTGTAATGAGAAAGGCAGCCTTAGGATGGAGATGCTGTTAAAGGAGGGCAGCATTTCTACCTCGGGTGAGACCCCAGTGCTCCACAGCCCGCAGACTCTGGTGAGCTGCTCCGCGGAAGCTGCGCGCTTGCCACGTGCGCTGCTGCTTGCTGCCACGGTCACAGCTGCGGCCAGTGTAGCCTCCTGGTTTGTTGCTTGCATCTTATGCTAGAACACTCATTCTCAGTAAAACAAACCAACATCATTAGCAGCCACGCTGAAGGAACGCAAGCTCATGAATCTAAATGACATGACTGCAATGTTCATATTAATGAAGTTATGAAGTCTTTCATTAGCATATCTTGGAGCATGAATAATTTCTCACAGACGAATTGCACTCAGCAGCCTTCTCCTCCCCTGTGGCCCATCAAGACAGTATATTAGTTTCATTTTACTTCTAGAAAAGATGACTGGCAAGGGAAGACTGAAAGACCAGAGCTGTATATCCTAGAAGAGAAGCTGAAGGGTCTCAGTGACGAAAACCTCCAAGTACGCAAAAGGGAATACCTTGCTTTTCACATGTTTTTTGTATAAGACAATAAGTAAAGAGTTCAGACTTAAGGACAGAAGGCAAATATTTCTAAACATAGAGAGAGAATAGCCCATTACTTCAGAAGTTTCCTGAGTCTCTATCAGCGGCAATCTTTAACAGTAGGTTAGACAAACCACTGAAGGGATCCAACCAGCTGACATCTCCTCAGACTATGAAAATTCTGAAGGTATCCTTTTTATCAAACTTGGTGTTAAAGTCACAAAAAATTGTAAGATACATCAAAAAGTATACAATTTATACTCAATGGACTATATAGCACAAGCACATGGAAAGGAAAAAAGCACAGAAAGTCAATTTTGTAAAACAAAGGGTAGAGAACCCCCTCTGCAAGCAAAAAGTTTAGGGGCTGCATTTCTGCATGCTTGAAATCACTCCACGACACAGCAGTCCATAGTCCTGATCTCCCCTTCTGGTCTATTCCTAGGGAGAGGAAATCCAGGCACTTGCTTTTCAGGCCAGTTGTACATCCCGTGTGTATCGCTAGGACTGTCCAGCAGGAAACCACGTCTCACCTTCACCACACACTTCTACACTGGTTTATGATGGCCTCGTCCAGGCAGCAGCAGAAATGCAAAACACAGCACTGACATTGCACAGGATGGTAACAGTAAAACTCATTTTTATTTAAAGTAGTGGGGAAGGCAGGGCGTAAGACTACAAACTACTAATTCTGTGTGCATAACAACAGCCAACTACCTATGATTTCCAAATTTCAACCAAAAAATTGCATCGAAAAAAAAGTATCAGGGGAGTCTGAATGCAAATTAAAACATTTCTGCAGAAAACATTTTCTTCAGCATGAAAATGAGCACAAAATTGATTCAGTTTCAGCCACTTCTTCATTTGACTTTGCCATCTTCTTTAACTTGACTGGCTAGGAAAACTTCCAAGTCAGAGTGTAACAGGTAATCTTATGATTGCACATCTAAGCTAATCAGGAAACCATAAATAATGTAAATTGACACCATATATTCTATCCATTAGAAGTAGAATGAAGATGTTACAACTCTTCAGACCCATAACAAAAATCAGTACCTGAGGCTTCCAGCATCCAATGGGGTGGATATGCAGCCTGCTGTGCCCTTTCGCCTCTCCTCTGGCGGTGAAGTTTTAATGTGTAACCCCCATTCAGTTGTCACCTTTGCCTCCTCTGCATAAGGGAATGTCAAGAACAACTTTTATAACTGCAGATTTATTTCCCTCTTGATAATCTCTCAGCCAAGAGGCAAATCAGCTATCCAACTTTGATTTCCCTTCTCCACCCCAGACTAATAATACTAAACTACCGCCAGGTCCAAACCCCTATTAAAATTAAATCTACCCCTGTGCCCAATAAGTGCCTCTAGCAGGACAAAATAAATCTGGGTAACTATGAGTAATGAAATCATGCTGCAAAAAAATTGAAAAGACCTGTCAGTCCACAAGAGCAAGTGATCTCTCTTTTGAACTCTACTGCCACAGGGGGATTTCTTGGCTCCCTTCCAAACTTACTTGAGCAGTAAAGCAGACTATACTATTTGTGCACCCAGGAAAGCTTTTTTAAAGTCTTTTTTAACCTTCAAACCATAGTTCAGAAATGCTGGCTGACCTAGCTCGTTTCCTCCTGCTTGGCAAGGTTGAAGCAGTGGTTGTGGGGGGAGCCCCCACACTCTCTGCGAGCTGCAGCCATGGCAAACATCCATCCACCCCCCTTGCAGGAAGGAGCAGCTCCTTCCATGGCCGGGAATGGGAAGGGAAGGGAACCCCTGCTTCTCCAAATGGCTCTGACCAATTTCTGCTCAACAGCAAAAAAAAGATGTCTCAGCTGTACTGGACAACAGTTACCAAAGACAGGAAAATTACTGAGCACGACAGCTCACACGAAGGCTCCTGAGTCCATATAGATCCTTTCCATCACGTCAAAGGAGGTTGATGTGAGGCAGTTCCAACACCTCCTGCCTTTGTGCATGTCAGAGTAACTAGTAAATTCGTTACACACCCACTTGTGCCTTGTAGGATTTTATATGCCATGGCAGTATAATAATATTTACTACTACTGTTTTATAAATACAGATAGAAAATTAGGTCATTTTTTTACATTTAAGATATCACTTACTACAAAGTTCCACCCCCCACAAGACGCGGGGTGTTTATTTCACATGAATATATGAGTTTAAACGAGCTTCAGACAAAAAAAGAAAAAAACAGATCAGGGAAACAGCCCTCTGAGACACGAAACGACACGGGGCGAATAAGCACAATTTGAGTTAGTTAAAACAACATAGTCCTGCCAGTCTGACGCATTCACAAATCATGAGGCAGATACCCAGGAATTCTAAGCATGGCTTAAGAACCATGAATTTTGTAAAACTAAAATAATCTGGAGTTCCTGCTGTGTTCCTGTGTATACTTTTAAGCCACTTGGATCACATTTCAAGCTGCAGCTCCCCTGTGACAGTATTGAATTTTAAAAAAGTCTTTCTTTTTTTCTTTTTTTCTTTTTTTTTTGGTGAAAAGTTGAGATTCTTATTTAACCACACACTCCTGGAGCTGCGACACATCATGAGGAGGAGAAACTCCTCATGATCAAAATCACCATTTTTCAAAAAGTGGGAGACTTTGGAGGAGAGTTTCGTTTAACTGGTCCAATGCCGATTTCTGCTGTTTGAAAGACAAAATAACCAACACAGTGAATCAGGAGAGCTGGGAGAACATAACCTTGCAGGAAATGTCAAGTTTCTTCCTCCTCTGCCTGTGTATTTTTGGCACACTTATAATTTTGTAAAGTCGCTGCAATGTTATGGATGGGAATGATGGACTAAGGACCTAACTCCTGCAGAGACAGGAGAGGGTTCCCACTGTCCCCAGTGACTGCGTCTAGCCCTGTGAAATGCGCTGTGCCTTGGATCAGGAACACGCACGTCCTGCGAAAGATGTTAGAAAGACCCCAGATGTTGCTGCATGTGTTTGCTTTGCTGATTCCGGTTTTGTTCCAAGATTTCACACACACACAGACTTTAAGGGCAAAGAAAGGGTTAAGCAACAGCATAACTGAAAACCCTAAGTTATTTTCACGAAACTCAATTTTTCTTAGTTAGCAAGAAAATAAGCTCTTTTCAGCTCCCTTAATCAAAACCAGAGTGCTTGTGCTTTTAATTATTATCCAGTAACTGCTGGAAGAGTAATTTGGCATCATGCAATACACTAATACAATATTAGATTGACCTCCAGAATAAAGCAATCAAAAGTACATTAAACATTAAATTGTTATCAATTTTCAAAGTCTCATCAAGAGCCACTGAGAAGGAAGAAACAGTAACCTGTTGCTAAACCACTGACTTATCCACTGATTCATCCAATGTTCTAAGTTGTTCTTTTTTTAGTTTTTTGGTTTGTTTTTTAATATCTCACCCATTATTTCCTTATCTTCAAATCTATTTTTCTTTCTGAAGATGTGTTAACTTTTCCAAAAAGGCTAACTCAAAAACCAGTAGGTTGATGATTTTCTACGTAGTATGTGAATGCATAGATGCACAGACCAAATACATCAAGGTTTTTGCACTTTGAAATTTGTCCTTGCTTTAAAAGATTCAAAAAATTGAGATATTTCACATGATTAAAATCAGATTTAAAAAAAAAAAAAAACAGTAAAATTAGTAGCTTCACAAAAGCCTTGTGCATGGGAGGGAAGCAACTAATGCCTAAACTAATCCATCACCATGATTAAAGTGGGAATTTGGGCAGTGGTCATGAGCGCAGGACAGAAGGATGCCAGGAAGGAAACGTTACTGTCCTTTGTTACGGGGAACAACCCAAAGGGCAAGAGCTCTCTCAGTCTGAGAACACACACACATTTCCCACGTGCAGGAAAACAGACATAGACTTTGGACTCTTGTACTAAGAGTTCCAGCCCGTTCCTGAACCCACATCCAGCGCTTCCTAATTAATATCACCAATTAAGTGGGACATTATTCAAGGATATCCCAACATCCCAGTTGAAGTGCCACTCATGTCATGAAATAGTTAAGAGAGGGTCGACCTACCGGAACACCAGCTTCTTCAGCCGTCAGAGTGCCAATGTGAATTTGCAGCCATGTAAATCCACGCTGCTGACAACCGGTGCTTGGAGCCACCTTCAGAGATGACAGTAAGTCAGATCAAACATATTCTGCATGCTTGCAAAAGCCAAACAGGTAAAATCTCTGGTGCTGACTACTTGAAAGAACTAAACACATTTGCCGAGCCATGACTGTAGTAGCAGATAAGTAGCCTATGTATTTTGTGCTGGATTTCTCCAGGGCTGTTTATTGCATAAGGGCCACCATCACATATGGATGTTCTTATCACATCATGTGCCTCACATTTTCATATTTTGAGGCCTTCATTTAGCTGACAACTACAAAAATAAACCAGATCACTGCCAGCCTAAATAACTGCCTCTGAATTCGCTATTTCTTGCTCTTCCTCTAGTGCTATTCAGAGAGTCAGAATGGTCAACAGGTTTAATATTTTCTGAAGAGGCTTTAGTAACCTAATGAGATAGCATAACTCACAGAACTACCTCTTGAAGAGGTGATGGTGCTTACACTGTCATATGCAATGCCAAATTAAACCCATCATTGCTTCAACCCTGGGCCCTAAGGAGTAGGCACCATGCCATTCAAGCAGATGGGCCACGAGTCTATGCAGCCAAGAAACATTGTATGTGCATTAAATATGCTTGTTGAGGGCAAAATTCCCAGTCTGGAATAATGAATTAGCCATCAACGTTCCTCTGTCCACATGTGAGAGGTATCATCTAGGCCTATAATGGCTTAGTTCTTTAAAAAAAAAAAAAAAAAAAAAAAAAAAAAAAAAAAAAGAAAAGAAAAAGAAAAAAATCACGGCATCTATGGGAAGCAAACAAGAGGAAAAGCCAAGCTCATCATAGCAATGAGCCCCTGTAAAGGCACATTGCTACCACCGTCATCACCATGAGCATCTCTGCCAGATGCCAAGCACATTGCAGGAACACAGGAAAGGTTCCATAGCCAGTCCCACCAAGTGCAGAGAAAAACATATAAACACTTAATCAACAAATTCAGGATATTTTGAGGAATAAATGTAAACAGGGGATCACTACTTTGTTTTTTATTGGGGTTTTTTGTTGTTGCTGTTTTGTTCTGTTTTTTTTTCTTTTTTTTTCTTTTTCACTGTATCTAAACAGTTAGTTTGGAATGAGAACTCTTCCTTTAAACTATATGAATTGCTCCACTCGTATCACAAAATTCAGAGAAATCAGACATATCCCCCTCCATTTCCCACCTTAATATGAAATTCAAGTTTTCAGCTTCAGCAAGCTGCAACAATTGGTTTTCCTTTTAATTGAATTTCCACTTAATCTCCCTAATTTTCTCCATTATCTAGATCCTGGTGAAGGTACTTGTCTTGGGTTTAGAGAGCCCAAGTGCAAGATTATTAAAACCATTCTTTTTCTACCATCTTGCTGTCTGTAGCCAGGCTTTTCTCACTGGCAAAGTTAGACAAGAGTAAACAAGAGTAAACCTGAAGACTCTCCAGCTACTTATTTCAGAGTATTTGCCCAATAGATGTCATACATGCATATAACTATTAGAAAGAGGGAGCAAAATGTTGTTTAGGAAGCAAGCATTTTCTCCTCACAATAAACAGAATTCTTCAAATGAAAGTGCTCGGGTGACTAAATTAGAAGTGCAATTTATCAAACGGCACCGTTACAAACATGAAAGCTCTCCAAGCACCATTCTCGGGCTTCATGAGCACCAGACTGTGCTTAGCAAAAAGCCGCCAAACTTCATCCCAGTGGACACAGGGATTGCGCCCTGCTCCAGATGTTACTAACGGGATCTGGAGGCCTCCTGCCGCCAGCCGAGCCAAAACAATTCCCCTCTTCAGCGACTCCATCGACTGCCCTGATATGGCTGCAGATGTTCAAAACCAGCTGCTGCTTTAGAAAGAGCAAGTTGGGTGAAAACTATATGTATTATGTCTTACTTTTAAAATCTCACCAGGAAAGTCTCATATAAAGTAATTTTTGTGTGCATGTGGCTGTGGTTAATGACCAATTAACCACAACAATTTGCAGCAAGTGAAAAACATTCTAGATAGCCACCATCCAGCTTACTCAGCCAACAGATATCATAGCAAAGCCATGGACCTGGACAGGACAATCAGCCAAGGCTTTAGCAGCCCTGTGTTTTCAGTAAGGCAGACCTCAAGGAAGCCTTCTTTACTCTATGACGATTTACTGAATTCTGTGCTCAGACTTTCTTGTGCCTCTGCCACAAAATAGCCCATGGCTTTCAACTGCTGAGGTTAGAATTACAGCACTACTGTGAATATAGGCCCACTTAGAATGGGCTCACAGAACAGGCACCGATGACTTGCTTAACATAGCTCCCTAAGCTTCCAGCTTCTTTGTTAAATCTAAACAATTTTACAGAACTGAAAAAGTATTTTCATTTAATGATAAAACATAGCTTTTCTGGAAGGGAATCACATGCCCCAAAAGTGCTTCCAATAGTTGATATTGCTGGCCAACATCTCTAACCCATTTTAGATTAATCACACAGCGCTCGGTCCTTTTGGTCTTGCTGGTCAGGCAGAACAGCTTAGAATATTGGCAATATCTTTTTTTTCTTCTCTCTTTTTTTTTTCCTTTATCTTCTATTGCTTACAGATTTGCACTTTTAAAGTCCCTATGAGGCTGTATTTGGATTTTAATGCTGGAAAACAAGGAATCACACGTGTTTGAAACTAAGGTCAGCAGTCAGGATCCTCTCCCAACTTCCATCTGCTAGGAAGGAGCCTAAAAATCACCCAGAAAGATCCACTGGCCACAAAGAATCAGTTCCCGTCACTCTGGCTGTTACCAGAATCCTAACAGTGTTAGTAGCTTGCGGGTGGCCCCTGTGTAAGCCAAAGGGCATGAGTTGTACTCAGCTCTTGGAGACACCAAGCACAGATCTGATACCAATCACAACAAAAGCACTACCTAGAGCACTGAAGGGCCATTGCACATTCACACTGGAGAACAGTCAGAAAAAAACTACAAGGGTGAGATATAAAGACAGTAAAAAGTAGCTTTTATTTCCCTCCAAAGCTATCACATATTTGTTTAAAGACAATTCAGGGAAAATAAAATACGGCTTTGCAGTGGAATAATCCAAATGAAACACATGATACAGCTGTTTTTGTAATTTCACTTTTTGGCCAGAAAGTATTTTGTAAAATCAGACATTTCTTGATAATTAAAGAACTTCAACCAGACACAGGAACAGATCAGATAACCCAGGCATTTGACCTTGCAGTACTTGCACTGAAACATTAGCAAAACACTACAGCCTCTAAAACCTTATTGCCCAACTCTATCACAGATCTCTCTTTCAAAAGGAACTTGCCATAACTACAGCTTAGTTTCTCCACCAGTTGCATATTAAAAATACCTATTAGAGATCAACTGTTTTCCATTTCCTATTCCCCATCTGCAATGAAACCAGAAGTTCTGCCCATGAGCAGAAGTCAGTGATTGGAGAAGGTCTCTCCTGTCTTTGTGGCTGGGCAGTGGAAAGCACAAGTTGTTCCTAGAATTCAGATGCTGAAAGAAAGATTTCACTTCCAAGTATTTGGCAGTTTATTTGCAGATGGAGGTGACAGCTAAGGAGCACTTCTCCTAAAATCATTCTAGCTTACGCTTCTCACATGTAAAGCACCAAAGAATGTGTTGCAAGTCTTCCCTGTGTGTATTAACTAGCAGGATTAGTTGTGAAATAAGATGAATTTTCTTGAAAAATAAGTAAAAGCATTTTTGTTGTTGTTGTCAGGAATCCTACAGTTTCGACAGTCCTATATGTACTTGGCCTCTCCTCTCCTTGTTCCCGCTAAGGGTTGAGAGTGGGGATACAACTTCACCCTGTCTGTCCTTGTGTTGGCATGAAGAGGCATAAGGAGAAATGAAAAAGCACCTATCCTTATAGCAAGGCAGGCAAAACTCAATACCTTATTTTTCAGAGGGAAATTCTCAAAAGCCAAAGTCCAGTGCAGCCAGAGACACCAAACTCACTAAAACAAGAGGTGAACAGGGGGTTATGGCATCTGCAGGCAGCAATCCTGGCCTGGAAGGGGCCCAGCTACATTTGCACAAGAAGAATGGACTGCAGTGCCCGGCCCACAGCCTCGTCCCAGCAGCACTTCCGAAGACCCGAGTCTCAGCCAGAACAGTCCCGAAAACTTACACTCACTTACACTCTGCACCTTGTCACAGACGGGAGCTTAAAAGCCAACACATCTTTAGATTCCAAAATCCTACTTAAAGAATTAAGAGCTTTTTAGTGGGGACCTTTTATTTTTGTTTGCCTTTAATAGCATCATGCACAGTTCTGGGTTGACCAAACTGTAACAGGAATTAACTAATACAAAACAGGCTTTCAAAAAATCTCACACTGTTAACAGAAAAATGCAAAAAATCGGGGGGTTCTGGGAGGTAGGGCGTTAGGGAAGACTCTCAGAGACAGTCTGAAAAGCACTGAAAAATCCCCTCCCTCCTTTGCTTACCTGCCAGAGCTCAAGCAGAGGCATTTTGCATTGCTATTGTATTTAAAAATTCCTTTAACATGTGACGTACTCCATGCAATGCAGCTGTTCCAGGTGTTATTTATGGCATCAGCTCTTCTAGGGAAATCACAGTGAAGCGTGAGGGCCTGACCTTAGAAGTTTGCAATTCCTTCCTAAATAATCGCAGGGGGCTCAGTACTGCATCATTCAGGTCAGTGGGAGTTCTGCCATTGAATTTGCTGGGAACAAGCCAGGGAAGCAGTTAATTAACCTCTTCTGAGATGTTAAAAAAAAATCCCTTTCATGAGTGTAATAGAAGTATATTGAGTGGTTCTGTCAGGCCTGCATGTCTGCATACAGGGTATTCACCACCGTGGCAAGACTAGATCTAGGTTTTTTGTTTATTTGTTTTTTAAGAAGTTTTAGGTAGACACTGTGTCTATGGAAGCCTGGGAGAGCTACCTATAGAGCAAATATTGTGAAGCTGCCACCTAGCAAATGTGCTGAATAGAAAAGTTATTTGAATAACAAGAAACAGGATTTTGTACCGTTTCTTCGGGGCTTTTTTGTTATTATTTTATAAATTAAGAATTAAAAATTGGAATACCTAAATAGGAAGTCTTTCAAGTCAGATTTTCCCAGCCTTCCCCCAGGCCTTGGCAAGTCTTCTGACTACTTTAAGTTTTTTTTGGGGTAAAACACTGGCCCCACCAACCTCAGTGGGAGCACTGTCATTGATCCGAACATGGCCAGCATTTCCTCCCCATCTTTGCAAAGCTTCTCTGGGATGTGTGCACGTTAGCCTGCGAACGGTAATTCATGGTGCTTCTCTCCTTCTGTAAACCACAGCAACTTCCCAGGAGTACAGAAATGTTTCTACTTTTTTTCTTTGCCTTTAGACGGGATAAACAGCTCACTCAATAACCAACTGATACAACATTCAGGCAACTCTCTTCAGAGTTAACGATCCTTCAAAAATGAAGAAAGACTTTAAACTAGCACTACCCATAGCAACTGGCTCTTCCAAGACCCTTTACACAGACAGCTCAAGACCAGCCTTCAGATCACTACCTGAAGTTTGGATTCAACCTCCAACATATACTCTTTTTCCTTTCACGGGGGCAAAGGTTTCATAGGGGCAAAGGTTTCATAGGCAGCACCCAGGCCAAAGGCTTTGGGCTCTAGTAAGCACAGATGGCCCCACTGGAGAATTTCAGCCCACTTATGGCCCATAGAAACTCTTTTCCATGATCACTCAGGTACCACCAAAAATCCCCCAGCGCTCTCCAGGAAGCTGCAGAAAGGTTAGCTCTAACCTCAAGGTATCCTCAACGATGTAGTAAACCACTTCTGATGGTGCTCCAAGTCCTTGCAGGGGGTCCCAACATACCCAGTCTCACAGTAACCAGGCTGAACTTCAAGTTGTCTTAACTAAAAGCCTATTTCAGTGGCACAGGCCAGAAAACAGAAAAGCATGAAATTGAAATGGATAATGTTATAAACACGGCTTATTCAGCACAGCTAATGAGGTACAGGGTTTATGTTGCTACAACATAGCATAAAGGTAACTGATAGCAGAAAAGCCCTGGTCCAATCAGGAAAGTTGTGTCACATCTTGCAGCAAATACCTGCTGTGCAGGAGTGCAGGAGCAGAGAGACCCTTTGTCCAGCAGGTCTGAGGGGGCACTAAACTCTGCTGGTTTCCAGATTAAGGGATATTTACCTATGTTGTAAAAAAAACCTGCAATGACTGTTGCTAAGTGCTCCTATTACGCTGTGTCCTCATCCCAGAAAACATGCATATCACAAGTCATTCCTTGCAAAGAAAGGCAAAATCTGATCTTACACTCCCATTTGTCTACCTCAGGCACTGGGAATGTCTATTCACAAGCTAATATTTTCCTTTTGTGACAAGTGATCTCCTCCTAATGAAGGGAGCCATATATAAATCCCTATCTTTACAAGCAACAGCTTATTCAATGGCATTTTAACAGGGACCCGTGCATTTAGTGAATAGCAATTTGGTATGAAAACCCACCCATAAAAGTAAAGGCTCCAATTTTGATACTTATCTCCCTCTACATTGTTTATCAGGAGTGATGTTGAAGTCACTGCAATTTACAGTTGCAGATTACAGGATTTCAGAGCCTACACAGACTGTTTATGCTCACTCAAAAGAACAGTCTCAGTTTAATTACTGCTGCTTCTTGAAATGATAATAGATACATGAGATTAAGGTTGCTTTTATCACTTCTTATAACTTCCTCTTTCTAGACTGAAGCTTATCCTAGCCAAGGAGGCTGGCAGGTCTAAAAAACATAACTCTTGTGTTTTATTTCTGATTCCAAGCAGAGGGGATAAGACGGGGGTAAGATATTCCCGTATTTTGAATATAGGATGAATATAGAGATAAGGGAGGTATTTTTCCCCAGAGATATCCTTCCTGGGCATCCTATAGCACCAGCAGGTTGGCAACGAATGCAGGCAGAGACAAGTTTCTTCTGCTTGCATGCAGCTCGATATGCATCCTCATAATTCCTCATAATTCCTTCCCTACCCTAGAAGGTTTATTCAGATGCATTCCCAGGTCCCTTCCTCACGCTACCTCAGTCCAGCCTATGTCCAGGGCTGCCCCTGTGTGCTCCCAGTATGTCTGAGACACAACAGAGAGAACCTAGAGTTTTTAAGTCAATATTCCACCTCTCCTGGATTTTATTGCCAGTTCTTTTTCATCATACTGGCTTTCAACACTGCAAAATTTCCTGAGGTCAGAGGAACAGCTGAAATAAGGCTTTTCTGTTTAGATTTTTTTTAAAAGTCCTTTTTTAGGCTTTCACGTTTTCTTTCCATCCCTGGCCTCCTCAGTCCCGAAACTCCCTGATAATTTTGCATCCCATCAGTTCTCCTGGCTCTCCACTTTCAAGTGTCCCTCTGTCTCAGGACTTCCAAGTTTGCTCATCCTCCTCAGGTTTTCCCAGAGCCTTGGCTACAACCCAATTGCTCCTTTAGTACCTCCGAAGTCAGCCTAAAGGCAGGAAAGAGCCTGAGCCAACTAGAAGATCATGGCAATCTTTGCATGCTTGTCTTGGGTCCCCCCCCAAAAAAAAAAAATCCTTCCTTACCCAGTCACTAATCATTCCCTAGAACCACTCTTTTCCAAAGCTTCCTTGAAATATTTGAAATAACCTGTCTTTCTCAAACACGTGGAACGGTATAACCAATTTTGCAAGTCTTAAAGGACCAACTTCCCACACTGTAATTTTTGGGTCTGCTGTTGAATATATTGCAGTCAACATCAAGAGTCAAAAGCAGCATGAGCAAATCATCCTGTCAGAGACACACGTGAAACAGCCTGCCAAGTCTCATTTGTCTTGCATTTATTTTTATGCACTCCTACAGAGTGCAAAGACATACACTGTGCATTATTCCATCTTTTTAAAATATGACACTTTTTCTACCACACTTACCCTCTGAGATATTCACAAACTAAAGCTTCGTTAGAAAGGTCACACTTTGATTAGAACAACTACTTATTTAATAAAAATATGTCTGACATATTGCAAATCTGGTTGCCTGCAGAGAAGTCAGCAATTCAGATCTTTCATGGAGCGAGGAAGAAATCTGATGCTTATTTATCGGATTCTGACCTAACTAATATTACCTGATTATATATTTGGGTTAAGCCACGTGTGTTCCTTTAGCTATCAGCCTACTTAAATATTCTTCAAGTTCATGCAATATGAGTTAAGGCTAAGTTTCATATATATTTACTCTTTCTATTTACAGTATCTGTACCTTCTAACATATTCTGTGCCACCAGAACAATTTGAGCGGTGAGGCAATTCATGTGAAGCAATTTGACTTACAAAAAAGACCAACATTTGAGTACTAATACTTAATATTAGAAAAGGAGAGAACTAAAAAAATTTTCTGCTACAATACAAAGCAACTATTTTAACAAGACAGTTCTAACTCAGAAACTCAAAGTTTAAGATCAGACTTTTATCACTTTTGTGAAGAGACAAGAAAAGGAATACACATATTCCAGGAGAAAAGCCTTAGCTCCTCTTCTTGATTAATGTTAGAGGGACAATATTCTGCAAGTGAAAGCAGCCCTTGGTATTAAAAGCTAGATTCGTGAATTTGACACTATCGGCTTCAGAACCAGAGATAGAGAATGTTAAATCCAAGTTGCCATTTAAGCATGAGAATTCTGCAGATAGGTGGAGTTCAAACAAATCAAAGCTGCAAGAGCATTCCACTGAAGTTTTGTTCCTATTCCCAAAGAAAATCCTTTCTAAAACATCCACTTCTACTATATTCCCTCTACATGAAACCTGTGGAAAGGCTGTGGAAAGAGTAAAAGCCTTTGTACATCTTCTGCAGGTCAGTTCCTAGTTTTTGTCTCTGTGCTGAAGTGTAAAGGAGAAAGGATCAGCTCCTCAAAAATCTCACATTCTGAAATACAGATTTTGATGTACTCGATGGAAATGATCACTTGAGTGATAATAGATTCCAACGCTCTCAGTTTCAAGTATCATTTAACTCCCACAGCCTATGACTACTGCTTAGAGAAGTTCATTATAAATAGGATCAAAAAGTGCATTTCTAACCAGCCACTCAGGAAAAATGTCGGATACATGTAATGTGAATACTTCTCTTTTTTTGTCCCCTGCCCCCTCCCACACACACACACACGTTTCAAGCGGCATGTACTTAAGTATCAAGGAACACAATACTCCCCAGCACTCACTGTGAACATCATGTAACAGCTTTTCAAAATATGTCTGGACAAAGCACTGGAGAATAAACTACACAAAACAATCCTGTTTTGGCATGTGTATTTGAATGATACACTTTAGTCCCTTTCCATCTGCAATTTCTAGGATTCTGTAACTGTCCAGGGACTCCCAATTCATAAATTCTTTGGCCAAATTGGCAACAGGCTGCAACAATTTCCCACCCTTAAATCAACTACAGACCACAGACCTCCCTGGGAAAAGTAGAGAAGAATTAGTGTACCTGAAAAGTGAGCTTAAAATAGGAGAACTCATCGAGTCCAAGGCTGACAGACAGATTTTACCCTTACATGAGCCCCATACACCATCGGGGAGGACAACACATATGTGGAGTGGAAGTGCATGGTTTGGTACAGTGTGTTGTTCAGCACTGCTCCCTACAAAGGGAAAGTTTGACTTTCAAAGAAAGGAAGGACTTTATAAAGAAGGGAAGCAGTGTTTCTTGGAGGGATATAAAATCAGATACAGTTATTGTGCTCCACTGATATGGTAATTAACAGTTACCAGTGGAATATTTATTTAAGCTCACTGAAGGACTCCACTTGTATTATGGTGACTTTCATGCTGATAAAAAGTGTCTTTTCAAAGGTATAAAGGAAATGAGGACATTTAACACAAACCACAAAAGAATTGTGATCACCTTTAAGGCTAACATCGGCTGTGCAGAATTTGCTTATTTAAGAAAAGATCTTTAGAAGGCCAAATTCTGCTCCTTGATGCCCAAAGCTTCCCTCAGCCTTAACGCTGAGCTTGGATAGTTTAGCATAGTTCTCTGAAAACACCTTCCTTGGGAGTTTGTACTTAATTCTACTATCCTCAGCATTATTTCATGGTCAGAAAACCCCACCCAAAGTACTTGACTCCCCAAGGTTTTGCTGGTGGCATTTGTAGCTCATGCCATCAGCTACGCTAGAGAAAGTGAGCACGGGCCACAACAATCTTGCACTGGCTGTACTTCACCCTCGCCTACGCAGCAGCACGCTTCACACGGGTAAGCAACGCCTGCCTTGGATTTCTGAGGGCCTTTGCATGGGAAAGAACAATTCACTAGTTTCCAGCAGTAAGTTTGCTTGGCTCGTTTTGGTTTAAATACCTACTCCATGTGTTTTTCCTTCTTCAGTCTAGTTAGGCCATAAGGAACATAATAAGAGCAGTGTGATGCGCAAGGCAGTCTGGGTCAGTGGAGAACACAGGAGATACCTGTGAAACAGGACAAAGAAAGGAAAACTTCTACTGAACCATCCTCTAACACCTTGAGCGAGCTTCCCCAGCCAGGGGAGCTTTCTGTGCACTTGGTGGCTTTCGAAAGACTTTTCGCTATGAATGCAGCAGGTCTACTTTTTTGACATATGCAAACTCTTAGAAGGCACCACATCTTTCAACTTCACGTTTTGTGAAAAAGCATCGTCTTTTGCCTGTTTTGAACTTTGCATTTAGGCCCTAAGAGTTCCTGTAAGTATCGACAACTGGATTTGAGTTGCAGCATGAAAAGTTTAATCTGTTTGTGCATACCCATATTAAAAGAATCTTCCATTCCGTAATTAAAAAACAAAAAACACCAAGCAAAAACCAAACACACAAATTCATCCGTCTACACAAAATCAAACTGTCAGAAGAGCCCACCCACTTGCAATATGGAAAAATCACTATATAGAAGTGTAATTAAATGATACAATGCAGTACATTTCTTTGTCATGTCTTCTTATGCAGTAAAATACTACAATGCAAGTGATGCAGACATGTTATTTCCTTCCCTTACTGCATTTTCATGCCATAAAAGGCACTTTGTCACTATTAAAAATATGAAGGAGAAAAAGAATTTGCATAGGGTCAAGCATAAGAATCATGTTCAAAACCAACAATAACCAACAAGATTGTATATGGTGATATGGGTTATTGGTCATGAGGCATTAACACAACGATGCCTGGAAATGGGAATTTTACTATCTCTTAAAATACACTTGTCACTTCACCTGGCCCAATTCATCGCTCTGTGTTACTATGGGTAATTATAGGTGCGGTCATAAATCAGGGAACATTACAGTTGATGAGAGCAGGTATTTTGATTGAAGGAGGCCTACAGGATCATGTCCTGTTTTACCTTACATACATGAATTACAGCATTAAAAAAAAGGAGATAAAGAGAGAGAGAGGGAGAGAGGGAGGGAGAGTGAGGGAGAGAGGGAGAGAGGGAGAGGGAGGGGGAGAGGGGGGAGACGGGGGAGAGAGGAAAGGGGAGAGAGGGAAGGGGAGAGAGGGAAGGGGAGAGAGGGAAGGGGAGAGAGGGAAGGGGAGAGAGAGGGGGAGAGAGAGGGGGAGAGAGAGGGGGAGAGGGGGGGGAGAGGGGAGCGGGGGGGGAGAGGGGGGGAGAGGGGGGAGAGGGGGGAAGAGGGGGGGAGAGGGGGGGAGAGAGAGGGGGAGAGGGGGGGAGAGGGGAGCGGGGGGGGAGAGGGGGGGAGAGGGGGGAGAGGGGGGAAGAGGGGGGGAGAGGGGGGAGAGGGGGGGAGAGGGGGGGAGAGAGAGGGGGAGAGAGAGGGGGAGAGAGAGGGGGAGGGGGGGAGAGAGGGGGGAGAGAGGGGGGAGAGAGAGGGGGAGAGAGAGGGGGAGAGAGAGGGGGAGAGAGAGGGGGAGAGAGAGGGGGAGAGAGAGGGGGAGAGAGAGGGGGAGAGAGAGGGGGAGAGGGGAGCGGGGGGGGAGAGGGGGGGAGAGGGGGGGAGAGGGGGGGAGAGGGGGGGAGAGGGGGGGAGAGGAGAGGGGGAGAGAGAGGGGGAGAGAGAGGGGGAGAGAGAGGGGGAGAGAGAGGGGGAGAGAGAGGGGGAGAGAGGGGGGAGAGAGGGGGGAGAGAGGGGGGAGAGAGGGGGGAGAGAGGGGGGAGAGAGAGGGGGAGAGAGAGGGGGAGAGAGAGGGGGAGAGAGAGGGGGAGAGAGAGGGGGAGAGAGAGGGGGAGGGGGGGAGAGGGGGGGAGAGAGGGGGGGAGAGAGGGGGGGAGAGAGGGGGGGAGAGAGGGGGGGGGAGAGGAGGGGGAGAGAGGGAGGGAGGGGGAGAGAGGGAGGGAGGGGAGAGAGAGAGGGAGGGGGAGAGAGAGAGGGAGGGGGAGAGAGAAAGGGAGGGGGAGAGAGAGAGGGGGGAGAGAGGGAGAGAGAACCACAAGAGAGTCGATTCAGCAGCAATATTTTCAGTTTAAGAAAATTTTGAGTTGAAATCCTCTGATGAACAAAGTCATTGTATATGAGAAGCCAATTTCTTATCATAAAGATGTTCTCTTGAAATCAAGGCCACTACTCACTTCCACATACAAAAAAATCAAAGAATTATCGATGCTGACAAAATCATAAAAGAGGGATAAGCTGTTGAAATATTTGGGGGGAAAAAAGGAAAAAAAGGAAAGAAAGGAAAAGAATAATTAAAATGAGAGATCAAGCTGTGGCTTTCAGTTCTTGATTCAGACTGGTGTTCAAAGAAGCTCTTGGCCCTAACTCTTGCCCAAAACCACTGCCTAAGGTTACTGCCATCATGGAAAAAGTGAAAGATGGTGTAATACATCAACCTACTCATGTATGGAGGTTCAGTGCTTGGTGTGCCAACCCAATCAGCATCAGCCCAGCTTCTGTTAATCCAAACTATGAACTGTGGTGACTGAACAGAGACCACATCCATTTACTGTCTTTTTGTGTGGAGAAAGCCAAGTTAAGAAGGTAAGGAGACGGAGCCAGGAGCAGTAACCTCTTGGCAAGGTAACTCTCTGGAAATCATCACCTGGAGCCTTACACACCCCATAGACTCTGCAGAGGAGCCTTTCCTCCTCCCCACATTGAAGCATTTTTGGACTGCAGACAGTCCAAAACAGGCAGACATGACACACATACTGTGAGTTTGCTGCAGCCTATACCAGAGCTTACTTTAGCCTGGGTGTTCTAATATTTAACATTATTACATTTTTATAGTTTCATTTTTCCTAATCTGCCATTAGATTTTACTCTGGAGACAAGAATACATGTTTTCTTCCCCCCTTTTTAAAACAAAGCAACATTTGCTGAAGTTCACACATGCACTGCATGTGGCTCAAGCTGCTAGCAAGCAGAAGGACAAATGTATTTACTCACGCTCACTTGAAAGTAGATTTTCTAGAATGGATTTTTATGTGGTTTGGTAGTCTTCCAAATGCAAAGGATTAAATCACCAGGAAGTGCTATCTTTCCATTTTCAATTCCCTTTTAAAACGTGTTATTTTGTGATGCCATCGGATATCAGTAGTGATGCTTGGCAACATTACATACTGCTGTTTAATTGCCTTAAAAACTATTTCCCTAGCAGTATCATTAATAATACCAAGCCTAAATTGGATTAAGCACTACACCACTATAAAGTTAATTCACTGTGATGCTAATGAAATGTCATGTGAAGCTTCCTGTAAATCCAACTAAACAGTCACTGCCAAGGTTTAAATCAATGGCACATTCAGCTATTCTGCTTAGAAAGTATTGTTTTAATTGCTACCAGGTGATTTTCATTAATGTAAGCATCTGCCATTTTACTGACTAAGCCTGGTGGGACAGAGAGCCCTTTCTTAGTTCAATAATGGAAATACTTTGCCATTGCTAGGAAAGGAACAAAGCTCATTGGAGAAGCTGGTGGAAATGGAAAGGCAAAACCTTGATCAAATTATTCCATTGCCTATTTATCAAGCACCCAAAGAAAGGCCTGCTCCAACACTTGTGCAAGTCAAGGCTTTCACTGGAACACATGTGAAGCGGTTTGAGAAGATGCTAATGGAACTTTCCAAATAGACAAACAACTTGCAAACCTCAGCCTCTGTCTGCAGCTGCTTAGCCAGGAACAGCATAGGAATAACATTTCTCTGCCATTGCAAAGTATTTTGAAATCCACAGGGTAAAGACCACATGTATCTGAAGTGTTAGACTCATAAGAGTATCTAAAAATACCTATTTCTGTTAAGCGTTTGCCATGATCCTGACCCACTCAGCACACTGTTTTATCGTTCATATTTTTGGGAGAGTGCTTCTGTTTTTCTTTTTGCTCTAAATCCAATTGGTTTTGTTCTACTTCCCCTATTTTTCCAAAAATACAAACAACTCTTCTGAACCCAGAGTATCTTTTGTCTCTGAGGTTTGTTCAGAGCAATAATTCAGAATCTGAAAGTCTTGGCTATGCTCTTAAGTGCGGTTCCTAGATTGCAAACAACGGTGAGAGAAGAGGTGGGGAGAAGAGCACAGTGACCGACAGAGAAAGGAACCCAGAACAGGGGTGCCCAGGGGAGCTCAGCGCAGATGCACTAGCTGATACACTTTGCAGACATACGAGGCAAGAGATACAGGTCAACTCGCTACCCAAAAAGACAATGTGCCAAAGTGGCTTTAAAAGGCAAAGGTGATGCTGCTTCATCCATGTCTGAGCCTGCCAGAAATTACGCACTAAATCTCTCGCTAATAAAGCTGCCTCTCAACAGCCTCCCAGATTAGCCTGAGCTCAGGCCCAGGCATGATGCAGTTAGATGGCTTCTTGGCAGGCTAAGGCTGCATTTGTCTGAAGAAGACCGTGCAGACATTTATGAGCTGTCGGTTGATCCAGAAGCTGGAGAGATTCTTGGAGCCATGAGTTACAGCAGCCTCTTCAGGATGTCCTGTGAAAGGAGGATTTCCCAGAGTCTCAGTACTACTACTGTGCACACTGCATGTCCCGAGGCAGAGCCCTTCCTTGCCCACGCACGTCCCTGAGCAGGACATGGCAGCTCCTGCAGCGCAGCCAGGTCTGCAGTGTCTGCAGGTTCACAGAGTCCCTCTCTCACCAACTGTAACAGAGAGCGCCAAAGCTGGAGTGATGATTCTCCTTATTCCACACCTGTGACTTCTAATCTGTTTTCATACATATATACCTTTAAGTCTAGAGCCAAAATTCATAAATACTCCAGCTTAGAATGTGTCAACTGCACTCACCACTGATTTGGTTTGGTCCTTGTGTTCTGCATTTTGACCTTCAAAAAAGAATGGCAGTTCTGCTCTAGATAAAAGCAGAGGAGGATACAGCTCATTCCAAACTTGTCTTTTTAGTGTTAGTGGAAGAAAGCAGGATTTTGCTGTACTTCACTGAAACTACATAAGCAATGCAATGAAATTCATGTCTTACTAAAGCTGAGGTGAGCGGGGCACAGCTTTTACCCCTGCTGAACAGCTTCAGTCACAAACGGTCCCTTCTGCTTACCTGCTGATCTGGATAATAATTTTCATTCAACTCACAGCAATCATAATCCCCTGTTTAAAAGAAATCACATTCAGGGTGACTCTTGAGAGCGACATTCCTTTAAATCTTACTAATCTGACACAAAGTCTTTTCCAGAAATCTCCCCTTCCCTCAGATATTCTTCAGCAATACTTGCATTGAAAGGCCACATTCTTCTCTGGTTATAACTCCACCTGCCCAAAGCACCATTAATGCAGACAAGCTGTAAATCAGAAAGCAGTGCCAGCTAGATCTCATTCCACATCTCTGCTTAGTAGCCAGATCTCCTCAACTGCAGTCAGAACCATGGAATAATTCCTAGCAGTGGGGAAACGCATCTCTGAACAACTACGCAGGATTTATAATTAAGGAGCATTAACTGTATCAATGAAAATTCACACCTCTTGAGCAATAGAGGGACATTCAGACCTAGTCTTCCATCCTCACATCCATCTGAAAACTTGCATGGATATTTTAACATTGCAGGTAATATTTCATTTTTTAAAAAGATTTCACTACAAAATTCAAGATTAACTTAGAATACCATAAAGCCTGAAATCTTCTCACAGGCTTTTTTCAACAGCAGAAGTGCTTCTGGTCAAGCACCTGCGCTCCGACCTTATAAAACAATTGGTGAAAGTCTCCATTTTGCTACAAGTTAAGCCCAGCTTATGTCAAGCACAGCAGAAGTGTCTCAACTGACTGTGGTGGCTGTTATTACCTATACACAGCAAGCTCTTTGCTGGCCTCTGGATGACTGTTTGTCTCCTGAGCAGTCAGCGTAGCATTTTGCTATGAAGAGGGCAAACTGAGTAACACAAAAGGAGATGAAGTCAGACACAGACACAAGGTTTTCCGCTGCAATTTTGTCGACTACACCCGCGAGACAGGGGCATGGCTTTAGTTTAAACAGGGAATAAACATTTAACATCTTCATCTTAGTTTCTACTTTATGAAGCTTTTATGTTTATTTTATGTTTGCAAAATACGAAGTCAGTGCTGATTATTGATGTGTATATATGTATATATACACACATTATATATACATATGTATGTATATATATTAATGTGTAAATATATATGTTTGCTTACACTAGGAAATTTAATTCATAAAATAATTTTAACATAGTGCTGTTTTCTCAAAGTCCAGAAAATCTGTGTTTCTTTTTGATAGATCCCCATGTGGCTGGCCATAATATTCTTATTTTCTCATTCTTTTCACCATGCACCTCCAGGACAGATCTGAGCAGTTAGATTACTCGGAATAAACATGACAGCTATTTGTATCCTGCGTTACAGCTTCTTCAGCTCCATTTCTCTGTAGCAATTAATCTTTTATCGAGAATCACTTATCAAACATTGTCAACTCCACTCCCCTCTAGACAATTAAAGGCTGTAGATCATATAATAAACTACTCCACTGGCACTTGGCATTGTAAACCACAAGGAGCCAGTTGTTCAGGATGTCATCCAGCCCCTGGCCAGAGGCAAGGATGAAAGCTGAACTCTGACCTGCATGATTGAGAATATACTGTTTGTTTGTAGAAGACGCGAACTGCCTTCACTGGCATCCAGACTTTCTAAATTCAACTCCACACTAAAGTTTTGAGATTAGTGAAACATTTTAAAGAGGAGGTGATAACGTGTCAGGTTTCACCTCAGGATGTTTAATCAGGTTTCTTCCCAGGAGATCTTACAGCACATTTCTGCAATAGTAAAATTCTGAAGGTGCAATTTTGTGCAAGTTTGGACAGGACAGAGTAGTTTAGATTTTATACTCCTGTAAAGGAGATTAGCAACCCAGGTTTGTCACTTCAGAACTTCAGATTACTTAAAACCATCCATCACAATAGCTGGTCATTTATACTCAGATAACTACGGTGTTCTCTAAGATTATTTTAAGTCTTGGCCTTCTACGTATTTATGTTACGAGTTGCTTATGATTCAGGAAGATTTGCAGCGATTAAAACATTTAAGTCAGAATTGAAAGCTTGCCCAGGATGGTCCTGCACGTTACTGTCAAGACCTGTCAATCTTCACTGGGCTTTGACATCCCTTCTGACTGCCCTATCAAGGGTCTGAAAATGCAGCATCTCAGGAATTCTCAGCCGTCTCTCTTCTCTCAGCACTCCCTACACGTCAGCTCCTCAGCGCACACCCGGCACAGCTTGGGCGTTAGGCAGCCTGTGCTCTCTCCTCTGCAATTTGCTGCCTCTACAGGGGCAGCCCAGAGTCACTCTAAACCACCCGGAGCTCACCCAGAACTTGGCAACTCTGGGCTCTTTCTCATGCCTCCCTCTTCTGAAATAACTCACCCTTTAATTTGAGATCCATTACTATAAAATCCATTACTATAAAATGGGGAGCTCAAACTAGAGATGCCAATTCAGCGTTGTCACAACATCATTGCTCCACAGAATGCAGTTAATAAATCAGCAAGACTAGGAGGCAGGAGCTTAAAATCATTTCATGTGTACCAGGAGCCATTCCAGCAGGACCATAGGGCTATAGCCAGGCTCACTGAAAGCAGGGGGAAAACTGCACAGATCTCAAAACATCCAGATCAGATACATAGCTATAAAGGGTATAGTCTCTGGGAACTAAGGAAGAGAAAGCTGACAGGAGTTATGGTGAATTTCTCCTCCAAACTTCATCCAGTCAGTTTGAACATAACCATGACACTACAGAATCTACATGGCATCAGATTTGTAAGCTTGTAAGTTTTAGCACATTCAGCCTTCTATGACTCAGGATTAATATTTTCTCCCTGTCTCTGTGATACTCCTTATCTAAATGCTCGCTGGTGAAACAATAATACAGACAAGGGTAGCATGAATTCTTAGTAATTTTTCATACACCAAGAAACCCCACAAAAACACACGTTTCTACACACATATGCCATGAACACTAGCTTCTGTGTCATTCTGTGTGATTACAGGACTCTGCCAATATGTGTGAACTTGAAGGAGCGGAGCTGCTGAGTGCCTAGTTTCATGCATCCAAGCAAGTGGCCCAAGGTCAGAGAGAAAGTCACTGTCATTCTGAAATAGAGGCTGAAGAGACCTGACTCAGTCCTTTGAGCTAACCACCCAACCATGCTTCATTTCACATTCTTCTCAAGAGTCATTAAATGTTCTGTCAAGGGCAGCATAAAATTTGTTGTATTCAATGCCCATTTTTTTCTCACTTCAACTTTATCAAATCTCACATCATACTAGCATTCTCCCCCCTCAAACAAAATAGAAAGTAAAAACTGTCAAAAAGAGAGTCACTCACTTCCCCACTTTACTGGAAAAAAGCCGAGAATACCTTCTTTCCCATAACATATTCTCTAATAATATACACTATTAATCTAGAACAAGTAGAAACAAACGTTCTTTAGAGTTACAGAAATTTAAGATGACCTTACCACATTTAAGATCATATTTGGAACCCAAAAATCCGTTTGGTGACCTATCAAAAGAGATTTTAGATAAATTCATTAGAGGGATGTGACATTGCATGTATGAAACTACTATGCTGTCTAGCAATTTCCAGCTCCTTCACTATCAAGTCTTTAAACACCATTTCTTCACGTTTGACAAGCTCAGCAAAATCCATGAGTTATGAATATTGAGTTAGTTCCCAGTGACATAAGTTGCAAAATGTTCTAGTGCTCCTAGCTCTCCATGTCTGCAACATTATATTTTTTGCTGTCTTTGCAGTTTTAATCGTAACATCAACAAAACCCTATGTGCTTCGTTATTTATTAGGAATAACGGTTGCATCTAGGTGCCAGGGACTGAGATTCCCTCTGCTATGTACTATATAACCATAACAGGAAAAGTGTATTGATATATTTACTAGTTTAGGGACTACTCCCAGTTTACTGACCAGATATCAATTCACAGATTCCTTGCTTCTTGCTTCTGCTTTTAGTACCTAAAAGACTCAGGTATAAAACCCTACTGAACACCATGCACAAGGTCAGAAGATGACCCGTCTTTCAGATCTCCTCAATTTTGCCCTGGTGTCCTATTCATTGCACCCCTATCCTTTTATTATTTCATCACCCAGCAGGTGCCTGCTGTAAATTCTCTATCCACCATTCATCATTTCCCTTGGGAAGTCCAAAGCAGCAGCAGACATTGCATACAGTCACAGCAGAAAAGGAAAAAGTAGTAGGCAGTTGGAATCCAAGCGCTGCTTCCTTGTCAATAAAATCAACTCATTTACAATCACCTTTTTTTTTCCTTTGACCTCTTTCCCATTGGTCAATTGTACAAGTGTGTAAGGGGCAAAATATTTTTAAAAGTGAGTGGAATTTTATCTGATAATAGGGAGAAGTGGCCAGAACTAACTGGCCAGCAGTGACACGCCTGCTTCTTTAGATGGTATGCTGCTGAGGGATACAGTCACCAAGTTCAAGAAGGATGTGCATTAAATTTTCATAAATATTCTTAATGGGAGTTGCCCGCTCAAGGAGAGATGACTGAAGCAGGGCAAACATTTTCAAAGAACAACTTGTCTGACCTATTTTTAGCCACTTTATGCAGGTGATCTCTCCTCTTAGGGACAGAGCGACCCACTTACTTTGTTTTCAAACAGTGTTTTGGTTCATTGAATTCTCATGCCTCACTTGTTGAGTTATCATATATATTGCTAATTTCAATATGTGATATGTAATTGGTTATTTAAGTCAGTTTCCAAGTTTGCATGACATTTGTACAAACACTTTGCTGACATATTCTCCTTGTTTTATAATAGTCATTTCATCCCTACAAATATTGTGCACACATACTACCCCAGACAACAAATCAAACGGGACAAAGATGTCTTCCAAGGACAGGAACGGCCTTCATGCAAATACTTATTGCAAATGCAATTCTTAAGAAAACACAATTGCGCATCAAGCAGCAGATGGACACCTGATGGCAAGGAATTGTCTTCCTCAACCATTTCAGAAGTTACTGTTCTGCAGCCACAGTGCTCTAGAGTTCCAAGGGCAGCAAGTGAAAGAGCGACTCTATTCCGAGATAGCATCAGAACCCAGATCCAATTTCTACAAGCAGCAACAAAAGCCTATACGGTAGCCAAGCAGGTAGCATTCCTCTTGAAAGGCCTTTTTTTTTTTTTTTTTTTTTTTTTTTTTTTTTTAAGCATTAAAGCATATAGTAAGTGCCTGGTATATGTACCACAAACCAGATCAACGTGTCTCTAAGACCTCTTAGAACAAACCCTTCTTTCTCTGCCCTGCTAAAACCTTTTCCTCACTTTCCAGTTCCTGTTTTCTTCTAAAAAGTTAACTAAACCAAAATGTAGAAATCAAGTTTATATTACTATCAAAGTTCCTCTCAGAAAATAAGTATTTTGAAATAAGAATAGATTGCTTTCAGACAAAACAAAAGCAAGATAGATACTCACGAGGGGAAGGTAGGGGAGGAAATAGGAGAATGCCCAATAATTTCAAATGCATATGAGAGCAGAACTGTGAGAGCTCTTCCGTTAGCCACACACAAACTAGCTGGATCACATGAAATGCAATATCCATTCACCCAGAAGTGAACACACGTATCACACCCCTCTCTCCAGCAAGAAAACATCCATAAAAGTTAATTGCCTTGCCCTTGTATAAGAAGCATTCCATATTTTGTTAACAAACCCTTTACCACTATAAACTGTTCCAGAGCGAGACTTTTTCTCCTGGGACAGTAATGATGCCTGCCATATTTTCACATGTCTTGCCGTGACCTTGTGTGCTGCAAACCAGATTTATTCTGCTGATGTATCTCATGCCAACAGCAACACTCTGCCCCTGCAGTGTACAATATCCACATACATTCTGTCTAAATATTTAGCATCTTGAGAAATAATAACTGCTAAGAAACTAGAAAGCTACTCCAAGCTACCCAAAACACACTTCCAAAAGGTTTCAATGCTAAATCAGTTTAAGAAGAGAGAGATATAGTACTAAATACTGTTAGAAACAAACAGCTGAGACTTTTCTTGCCTCTAGATCTGTGTAAATACTTTGGTTCATGCCAAACTGTGCAGCAGGTGACAGCAAGAGGGCTTCCCCAATCCTTAGGAGCAGTTAACTATTCATTGCTATTCATGATATCAGACAGAAGCTCCAGCCACAAAGCAAGACTATTTTTTTTTCCTGGCCTCTGTACACAGACAAGTACAGACAGAAAAGAGATACCCTAGCCTTATGAACTCAATTGTATCAGCAGAAGTTTGCATGGTGAGAAGAAAGCTCATAATAAAACTTTCTGTACTTCCATCTCAGAGAACTTAGAGCAGCGCTGACAGGAGACTTGGATTTCTCACTCACTCTGGTAGCTTTGCATTCCCATGGCATCCTGCAGCTAGAAGGAAGGACATAACACAGAAGGGTGGAGGGCCTGCAGTCATCCTCATGAAATGTAAAACCCGTGGTAAAGATAATAAGGCACAAAATACCTGTAGTTAGGGATTCTGTTAAGCACCATGTTTCCACCCTTGCTACATCCTACATCATTAGCCACAACCACCTCCTGTCTCCTAGTGGGGAGAATTAAGAACAGATAGCCTTGAGGTTGGGACTGGGGACTTAACAGTAAGGCCCACAGCAAATTATAAAATAAATTTTATGGTCCCTCCCTTTTCCATTTGTAGAAAACTATAGTTATTTGTTAGAAAACAATAACCAATGATCTATTTACTGATAAATGAGACCCAGATGTGTGGAGGCCCCTGGCAGCCAGAAATGCAGTGCTTGGTTTTGCAGAGATTCCAGAGAGACCTCATAGCCCCTTAAGAACGAAATTTTATTCTAGCTGCTTCCTTAAAGCTAGGTGCTCAGCAGGCATAAATCACTCTAAGCTCTAGTGGATTCCCTGTAAAACCACTGTGATTTACATCAACAGAAAAACTAGCTCTTTTGCCTCTCTGCAATTCCAACTGTTTGTTTCCTTTTTATCCAGCCCTTGTGCTGCTGAATGCTAATGAGAGGAGAGCTCATTCATTCCCAATCAACCATTTCCAGAGTAATTAGCCTGAGCATCTAAGGTTCACTCCCCCTCCTCTTCAGGTACTCTGCAGCTTCCAGCCTTTTCTGCCCACAGGCATGGGGATACTGCATGGAGGATTTCAGCTGTAGCCCAGCTGTAATTATTTCCTTAAGTGTTCAAGACATTTTGAAGAATCACATCCACCCCTTAGTGTTCTGATGGAAATGAAGTTGTTATTTTTCTGCGTAATTATTTCATCATATTTATTACTTAAACCATCTCTAAGAACAAAAGCTACACAGCAAAAGCAAGGCTTCATTTCACCAGGTGCTCTCCTGACAGTTTGAGGAAAGCTATTTAGGAAAGAAAGAAAAAAAACACACAAGAAAAAAAACCTTTTCTTCTAACATCACTGCTCTGACAACCACAAAGGCTGCCTGACAATCTTGACAGCTCTATTTATGATGTTACATTATCCTGCAACTGTGAGGAATGCTGTTTCTACTAACCAGGCTTAGGTCTAAATAGAGCTGTGAGGCAAACTCCCTTTCGCTCTCTCCAACCATGCAACCTCCTGGAGAGCCAACAAAAAGGGAAGCAGGAGCTAGCCAAGGGTTGCAGAGATGGAAGTAGTCAGAGTCCCACTTCTTCTCCCTCCTGGAGATCAGGGTGTTAAGGAGCCTGAGAGCACAAAGTTTCCCTGATGGAGAAACCACCAACTCCCTCACCAAGCTGTGACCAACTGCAAAGTGTAAAATGCTAAAGACAGACCCTTAAGCAGCTTGTGTTCTTTTTATGAGACTTCAAGTAGTACAGCTGTTGGATGGCAGTGTCCAAGTGGGCTCATTTGGACCTTAAAAAAAAAAAAAAAAAAGTAACTAAAAAAGGTGGCGGACATCTAACAAGAGAGAGTTGAAGAGTGTGGAGGCTGCCAGAAGCTGGCCAGCTATCTGTATCATCAAATTTGTTCTTGCTCTGCACATAAAGTTTAGAAAGAGCTTCAGGATGTTTTAAGTGCTGTTATTCACACAACATATCCCTTAACCTCTCAAAGGAAGATACTTCTGCATGGAACAGCATGGCCTTCCCTAAGAGCAAACCAACAGTTTTTGATTCTTATGAAGGCCTATTCACAGATAAAATATTGACAAAGATCACAACTACTATCACAATTTTAAAGTGGAAAAAATGAGGTAAAATAACTCTCTTATAGCAGAGGGGAATTAGAGACAGCTACTCTGTGTTCCTGCTAGATCATATTCCCAAATACACCACAGAAGAGAGAACTTTCTGTTAATCTCTAAGGCAAAATACAAGAGAAAAACCGAGTGAAAAGAATTAAGGTTTTAAACCTTAACTTTCAGGCCTTTAATTTTTTTTTTCACTATGTCCTTAAATTGTCATTGAATCAGTTTGCTGGCTTTTTCAAGCCTGACTTCTTAATGAAGCAAGGCTTCTGTGATTGTGCTGTCTATTGCTGGCTAATAATTTCTGAATCTGCTAATTAATTTACACCAAATTCAGAAAAGTTTGGAAGTTTTAAAGGTAACTACATTCCTGCAGATTTCCTGGAGACTGGTGCCCAGATAGGCCTGAGAGATTCAAGTTAGCCCCATCACTTGAGGCAAGTGGACATGGGGGAGTTGGCAGTTACAAATCTGGGCACGAACCAGCTGGCCCTTTGGTACCCACGGACTGGCCTGCAGCTCGCACCCCCCTCAACTTCCACAGGACACAGCACCCCCGCCACAAAAGCATCCAAAGGAGATCATTATGTTCTTTAATCACCAGTATGTGTGAGTTCATATGTCTGTACATAGTGGATATAGAGTAGCAACAGTCTATTTAAAGGTGACCCAGATTTTTTATTCAGAATTGTTTTTTCATAGCATCCTGAAGTCCTTGCATAGCACTAAAAAATAAGGGCTGTTACCTGGGATTCTGGTTCAGTCCTTTTATTATCATAAAACAGCTAATTCATCAGATTAAAATAGCTAACCGGTCAGACTACAAATTTCCAACAAAATTAAACTTTAAAGCTTTTAGTTTTTCATAGTTCCAAGTAAACTTACTACCAACATTTCACAAGCTCTTTTCAGTTACCTTCAAAACTGCCATGCTCTATGAGGGATTAGGTCTTCAGCATATCACAAAAAAAATTGCTCATAATTTGGCCTAGAGTTTCTTAAATTATACCCTCTTTTACAAATGACAAATTTTCCTATGCTCTATTGTCAGTTCCATAGACTGAATCAAATAAAGGCTATTGCTAACTTTGTAGAACAAAATTGAACTCCTTGTATCTTAAAAACTAAACCCCAGTGAGGCTGAAGAAGCTCAAAAGTTTGTAAGGAAACAAAAATACAAACAAAATGCTAAATAAAGGGCAATGTAAAATAATACCCAGTCTCACTTAATGGTGAATTTTGTAACAAATATTCTGTATAGTTTCTCCTATAGCTCCTATCAGTTATTATCAAACTAGATTGTTCACAGCATGGCACTGAACTATTTTTAGTATTTCTGACTGTTTTGTAATAACTGTTAAAATTTGCTTATGGCCCTCAAATCCGCATACCTAAATAAATGGGATAACTTGCTGAGAAATGCCTAGATCTTAACATTAATATCTGTCATTCAGACATTTGTATTTATCCAGAAACAGCAACATCACAAACATCGATAAAAATACTACAAAAAGAGGAGGATGGTACAGTCTATATTAAGACCTCTTTTCCATTAGGATGGCACAGCACAATCTCTTGTCAAAGATGAGGTTATCTGAAAAACATTTTTCAGACTCACGCGCACAAGAGAAAAAGAAGCAGCTGGTGACTTTGTCCAGAAATAACAACTATTTCTCCAGGGTGTACTCCTTTGTGAAATCAAATTCTGACTTCCATTTTACCATTTCACTATAAATAAACATTAAGGATATGTAGATATCCAAAGGAGATGTAGACCCTCCTTCCAGTCTGTGACCCTCTTAGGCCATTAAGCCCGATTCAGACATGATCTTGGTATCTGAATGGGAAGGGCAAAGTTTTCACTTCAGAAGTGCTCCAGTTTTTCTCTCCTGCTTCCACTCCCCTTCTCCTTACCTTGTGACATGTTTTCCCCTGCTTTGCTCTGCAGGAAACCAGGTGTGTGACAGCCCCATTGCCCCTTTAGTGCTACCCAGCACAGCACCAGACTACTGGATCTCTAATACTGGTCTCCACCGCATTAGTAGGAGCTGCCTGTCTAAACCCAGGATTGCATTTTCTCTCATCTCAAACTTTTTAGCTCAGAGCTGGATTACTCTGGGGGATTTTATGACTTTTACCATGTTTTCAGCATGTATTTGATCATCTGGCCAACTGAATTGCTGAATGTAAATAGCTACCCTCGCCAAACTGAGGAAATCTATGAACCAGTAGAATGAAAAAGTCTTGTTTTAGCCAGCAGCAGAAAGCAACTCCCTCCCTCCTTCCCATAGCCCTCTGCACAATCTTGTTTGTCGCGAGTTCGTCAGGCGTTCAGACTAGAATCCTGGAATTGCAAGAACACAGTTAGAAGCTGGTGTGGAGGAGGTGTCCCCAATGATATTTACTTTGATTGTTTTCAACTCACACTGTCTTTTCAAAATGCAGAATCTTTTTCACCTTGAACTGTTTGCTTTCCTACCTATGGTCTAAATCTTAGTCTCTATATGGCCCAGAAGAATTGTTTGTAATATGAAAAATAGCAATTTATATGCAAATCTCCTTTTTTTCCATGTAAATTATGTGATAGCATTAGTGTATGAAGACAAAGAAGATTTTCATGAACAGAACAATATTCTATAGATATATGCAGATAAGACCTCCTTGGAAATTGTGTTTCCCCCCCCCTCCTTTCTATATTATTTATTTGTAAAAAATAAAGCCGAAATAGAAATTGGACCCACCCTTCCAGTTGGAATAGCAACATCCAGAAATAGGACAAAGCTCAACATTACAGACAACCTTAAAAGCATCTGGTAAGGAATGGCAATACACAACTTCCTTTTTGTTTTAATGGGAATCAAGAATTCAAATCTCCTAGGCAGCTTCACAAATTCCACCTTATACACAGATGTTCCTGGAACATAAAAACTACTGAAATGTAGGTTATTGGCTCAAGAGCTTCACAGTACATAAAAGCAGTTTTACAGGAATAGCTTCATAATCTTGCTCTTTGTATCACTAGTATATTTTTGTAATATTGTACTATTTTAAGCATTTTTATGAGATAAAATCCACAATTCTGTTATTTGGAATCACATGACTGCAGTAGAATGCAGTGTTGTCATTGCCCAGAATAATCTTTAATCAGTATTTCTGTGGAAATCATGTGAGATAGTTGATCTTTTAATCTCAAAAAGCCAACCAAACTTGCAGTCTAGTATCAACACTTCATCATCCACACCAGAGATGTGTGCTGTGATGTTTTTCAATGCTCATACAATTAACCTATTTGCTGTTCCAACAGTTGTGTTCCTCTCTGTGTACTGACAATTTCTTTGTCAGTAGGTTGGTCTTCCAAAGGAAGCACCAGAAAAACCTAGTTGTTTAGTGACATTTAAAGCTATGCTAGACAAGGGCTAGAAAACTCACTACAGGAAACGATCCTCTATTGCCAAGGGAATTAACTGTATTATATAACAGGGTAGATTCTGCTCATACTTACTTTGGATTAACACTAGGGTTGCTGAGATTAAAATATGGCCCCAAGGGTCATTTCCATTTCTCTTTCTCATGATCCGTTTTATCACAACATGGCTTTAAGGTTATGAATACAGAGAGTTATCTGAAAGAGACACTGCCACAGACAATGAAGAAGGTCCTTATTCAAACATGTGGGTCTTTGCAGACAAGGAGAAAATGACTGTCAAGTTATTTGCTTTACAATGTGCTCCATTGTCTCTCTGAAATAAAGACTCCACTTTTTCACACTCTAGCATCTGCAATTTAGCCATTACTGTATTGTACTTGTTGGAGTGGCAGTTTAAGAATCTAAATTTATTAATTATTTTTAATTGGGGGAAACAAACTTTATGTCTCTTTTTCAGTTCCTTATTCCTTTTATCCCAACCAAATCATTCAATTGCGCTGTAACTGTAGCTTTTTGTTTCAGTCCCTTGAAATTACCCTATTATGCAGCACACATGCGAGCAGGGTGATCTTGTCCTGCCATCTAGTGAGGCCTTGGGCGAATAACGGGCTTCTTACCAAACAGCTGGCAACATCTGAAAAGCTACTAACCAGCGTGATTTATTTAGAATGTTTATCTTCTATAGGTTTCTTTCTTCATAAAACCTACAGATAAAAGGTTCCATCATGTTGTAGATTAACATATCTTTTCGCTAACTCTACTATTGTAATTTACCATTTGATTTAAAGGAAGTTTAGCAGGTTTCATCTTCTGACAGGTAGTAATTTAAGTGTTACCGTCAATGTATTATAGCTAATGATTTGATCAGGCGAAGCATCTCTTTTCAATAGGTTCATTCCTGTGATGGGTACTTGTGGATAATTAAAGTGCCAATATGATGTTTCAATACTTCCTGGGTTACATTGCCATTAAGGAGAAAAGCTCTTTCTGTTCCAGCGGGCAAGCAGCACCAGTAGGGAACGGCTACACCCCAGCCCAGGCAGCGCCCTGGTAACACAGTCTGCTGGCGCATTTGGACCAGCTGGCTACAGGCTTCATGCTACATGGTTTTGCTATAAATAACATGTACTAATAAATATCTGTTAGTGCATTTATAGGTCAATCCATATCCTGCTGGAGCTAGTGAAAAGTCTTTCAATGGCCTTTATAATGTACTCTGGGCCCTTATGCTCTAAATAATTGCTAGTTGAAAATTAAAAGACATAAGGAAAAACGAGTAAGGTGGGGGGCTTCCAGTAAAAATTCAGCTTTTTCTAGTCAAACACTCCATCTAAATCAGCAGTTCCCAGATGCGCCTTTCCCCCAGCAGTAGTAGCATCAGCAGAGGTGCAGCAGTTCCCGACATCCCCCTGGGCAGCCCAGCACATCAGCAGCCTCCCAGCACTTGGAGCTCTTCACTTCAGATATGGGGTATTGCATGTCTTACCTTTAGCAGCTTTGGGAAACTTTCTAACAACATACGTCAGGAAAAAAAAACCATAACTTTTAACCTAATAAAAAATGAGCTGTCTGAAAAATTCTGTGCCATCTGCCAAACGCACAAGACACTCAGTGTGGACTGCGTAGAGCCATAAGAGCTGCTGAGCTGACAGAGCACACCCAGATACGGCACCAAGATGATCCTGGACCCCAGGGCAGTTACCCAGGGAGAAGCAGACAGTGCCCAGGCCTCATTCTGATCTCTTGTAGTAGAATATAAATCAGGATGTTTCAAGGAACATTCCACGTGCATATCAGACAAGTGTAGGTCACACTGAACACTTGCTGGCTTGTTCTCACCCAGTACTGAGACACTCCACAATACTGTACCCTCAGTATGTCTCCTAGCTGCACATCCTCCCAGGCAGCCAATTACATCATACCAAGTGAACGCTATCTGGGAATTCAAATACGCAATAATTGTATTGCAAACTCAGTGAAAATCCATGGAAATCTAAAGACTAGGCCCTCATCCCTTCAGCCCCTCAGCGCACTATAACTTCAGTGTCTCCCCATTCCTGGAAGGACAGTCTCGGTCACGGGCTATCGCAGCAACGTTGCTTCCCAAGGCCTTCTGTGATAGACTCCTAACTCCACCGCCCAGGAAAATTTGGCAGCACTGTAGGCATGCTGAACTGCTCTCCAATATTTGACCTACAAAATCAACGTGAATGATAGCAAGCAGACATAAAAAATCTCCTCTAGTTGACTGAGAGTGGGGAGAAGCACAAAAAGCACAAGTCTCCATACAAGAGCTACTTGCTAAGAGTAAGAAGTAACTGATGACTGCAGGGAATCCATCCTCTCTCACCACCTTTTTTTTTTTTTTTTTTTTTCTGACAAGCCAAACCCCTATCTTTGCCAGTAGAGCCTTAAGAGTGAAAAACAAATCATAGCAAGCAGTAGAATAAGAACAAGAATAATTCACAAGTGAAAACACACACAGAGGGGTCAAGAGTTTTGAGCACTTGCAAACACCAATACAATCATGTATGTGGACGTTCACATTTCTTTAGTAAAAGAAAAGAAAAAACAAATCCTCTTGGACTTAGCCCCAAACATCAAGAAAAGTGAAGCAGAACTCAGTGGAAAATGGACTTTGCCATATAGGAAAATCACACAGTGGAGTCTTCTCCTAAAACACAATCTACCAAGCATGTGCAGGCTCAGGGAGCAATTAGATGATTTCCTTGACCATGTTAGTATTTAAATGAATTTTGAAAAGTGTTGTGAGCTTGTTGTGAGCTTACAACCTCAGGATGATGCCTCCTGAAATGAGTCGCGAATTCAAAGCAACTCAGGCAGCAATTCAAGCAGCAATTTCCAAGAACAGTTACAACAAAGAGCCCTGCAGAGTGACTCCACTCCATTCAAGGAAGGTGACAGGATTTCATCTAAACCTACCAGTAGATCAGTGGGGCAATTCCTCCACATTCGGATAAAACAATCAGAACCAGAGCCAGAACAGAACAGGCTCTGCTTCAGTACACTAGTTCAGAAGCCACTATTAATCTTTTCAATACTAATTGTGAATAAAGGAGAAAGGGGATAGTTTTAAAGTTTTAAAACAGCATTTCCCATATTTGCTACAAAGCAACACCTGTTTGAAGGAGAGATGTTATTTACTGAAAAGCATTTAAAAAGAAAAAAGGAAAAATGGGATATCACGCCCTATTGATCTCACCACCGGCACGCTACTCCCCATACTGTATATTTTCCACTGATTGCATCGCTAGCTTTGTTTTGCTTTTAAACCCTTATGGTACACCATTAACTGTAGCTTTAGACATTTTCTTGGCCTAGACTCTGAGACTTCTGCAGGATCTGGGCAAAGCAGTAGAGCTCTTTACGATTTCATGACAGACCACAGAAAACACTGCGCCACTTCCCGCTGGTTCTGTTTACACATTCCTTGAGAAATGCAGAAGAGCTGGAGCGCGCTCCACCAGCAGCGCCTCGCCGAGGTGCTGCCCGCAGAGGCCACTGGCCCCGAGGGCCGGCTCCGAACTGGTCTCTCCCAGCAGCGAGAGCTCAGCAGGGCTGCAGCGCTGACAGCACGGGGCGGGATGGCAAAACAGGCGTTGTGCGAGTCCACGTATTGTGTTACACGCCAGCACGTAGCTGCCACTAGCAGCCCGACTCTTAGACTGGAACAGGGCTGCTTACAGCACGTCGCACAACTCGGAGCAGCTAACGAGGCAAAAACACCCCCTTCCCATTAGCAAAAAGAAACAACAAAATGCAGAGCAGAGGGAAAGCACTCAGAAGAGCTAGAGGAATGAGGAACGAGTCACTGCTGAAAACACTCCTGAGAGGGGCTGGTAGCTCTGCCGTGAGCAACTCAAACAGAACATGTTTGCCCTGTGCTCTTTTTCTCTACCAATGAGTGACAATTGCTAGAAGACCAGAGGACTTCCCTTGCTCAACATTCATGGTGACCAAGGATTTCTATAAGGCCACTTCTAGTTGTGGCTGGTTTTAACCTAGCCGCTTGTCCTGGGAGCAGAGTCAGGAAAATGACAGCTAGGGACAGACAGCTAAGAAAAAAATGTGAAAAAAACATGATTAGAAATTAGCTGCTGGAACAGAGAGCTGCAGCAAGTCAAAACTAGATGCAAAGCACTTGCTGCTTGAGAAGCACCTGAAGGCTTGTCTCTACCAGCAAGGGCTCCACTGGGCAGCCCTGCAACACAGAATTGCACCAGTACCTAAGGAAACCACGCAGGACCAAGGTGGCTTCCCATTTATTTGGCTTTTCAGTTTGGAAAAGCATGCATATAGGAGGCATGTTTTATTGCTAGGGCTGAAATCTGAGCAAGGACAAAATTCAAGTCTGCCTGCTCTGACAGTAGGCTTGTACGTCACATCATGCTCAGGCAAGCAATAAAACTCCTTAAAGATTTCCTGCTCCCATGCTCCTCTCTTAGGGTGTCTCGTGTTTGGGGAACACAAATTCTTCTCTTCAGAATCTTATTCTTGAAAGGGACCAAACTTTAAAAGCATGGAAAGAAAATAAACTCGCTTAGGAAAGTCTCACTTGTTGATTTAAAGCAGAATAATTATATTCATCGCTCTCAAGTCTCACTCTGGGATCAAACGACATCTTTCAGCTCCTCTTCTCCCGGCAACATATGGCAATGTCCTATATACTTAAGGTATGCAGGAAGTACTTTTAAATGAAAGATCTAATATATCACTATACATAATTAGAAAGGCAATCAGAAATGCATGAGTTGGATAAATTGTCTTAAAATTAATATACTATTATCTTCACAGATGTTCTTCAGGAATATTTATCTCCTGGATGTTGCCATAAAAACTCTACTTTTTAACACAACAGTCTCACAAAAGTTCTAAGGGCTGCATTAAATATTGTCTAGAGATATACCAAAAACTCCCCAAAACAGTAACTAATCAGCTGCATGTACTCTATCCAGAGATGGACTCTTCCAAAAGGTCTGGTTTCATCTCTTGAAATTCAGTCTCTCAATAGTACGGAAGCCAGCACATAGTCTTATCTCTTTATGAATCCTTTCTTAAGGCAATTATTTAAAACACTCCCCTGAAGAGACAAAACTAGCTACAGAAAAACCTTGACAGAGACACACAAATATTCACAGGATACACATTACTGCTTGTTTTGCTGAGTTGTTCATTTTCTTTCTTTCATTATTCTTTTGTAGCTCAGCAAGACTGAGAGTTATGCTTTACTCTCTAGCTCAAACGTATAGTACATCTGATCTTGCGAATGTTAAGACAGATTTTGCAATCAAAATATAAAAGACTACCAGTAGCAGGAATGAGAGACAACTTTACAGAGAGGATACCTGAAACTAGAGGCTGGATGGAGAGGGTAGGTGTTTCCTGGACTCTTTCATTAACAATTTAAGGAAAAATTTCTTAGTGAGGATGACAGAGACCTGGACTAGGCTGCCCAGAGAAGCTGTGGAGTCTCCTTCTCTGGAGATTTTCCAAACCTGCCTGGCTGTGACCCTGTGCCACATGCTCTAGGTGTCCCTGCTGGAGTAGGAGGCTTGGACTAGATGATCTCTAAAGGTCCCTTCCAACCTTAAGGATTCTATGATTCTATGATAATGTTGGAATGAAGATAACACTTATATGACAATAGAAATCCTTATAAAATAATTCACTATAGAAAAATGCTTGTCTTGGGGGGAAAAAAAAAACATTATTGTCAATGAAGTTTGGAGCATCTAGATTCATGCGAATACTTGCTGCACTGTATACTGTAATAACTGATATTATTCAGACTTGTAAACCAAGTATCTTATAAGATATCACCATAGTGAGGGGAAGGAGAAAGGAACTGACAACATTTCCAGTGAAATCTCCACATCTTCCATGAAGGAATGCAAGTTGGACAGAGCCTTATCCAATATTAAAGTCCACAAGAAGAAGGCAGAAAGCCTGTCTTCTTGGACTTGTCACTTCCCAGCTACAAGAAAGGAGGTAAAACCTCCTTTACTTTGACTGTCTTTGACCCACAGCCCAGACTATTTTCCAGGGAATTTCTCTTTACAATAGGAGAGAAGAATTCTTTCATCTCTTGACCCTTCTCCAATCTGTGTTTTCCCAGTATTTCTCCAGCTACCTTTTTTCTCTTTGTACATAACACGAAACCCAATCATAGGCACCTATGGAGTCTAAGGGAAAACTCTGCAGATATCCCAGCCCCCTGCTCACAAACAGCATGTGTCTGCTCATATTCTGACACAAATCCCAGCAACACTGAGACACCCAGTAACACCTCTATTTATAAGGTCCTTCCAAAATGGTCAGGGGGTTACACAACGTATGAGAAATCATCACTAAAAATAAAAGAAAGCATTACTGAAAAGAAAAAATTCTGATTAAAATAATCAGCACAATAGGATATGCATAGTCACCCAGAGATCAGGCTGACTTATTGGCATCCTAAGTGGAAGCAGAAGCTTAGTATACAATAGAAACAGTTTTTTCCTTTCTTGTATTTAGGCTCCATGTTGTCATTTAAAAAAAAAAAAAAAAGAAAAGAAAAAAAAGAAAAAGAAAGAAAAAGAAAAAAAAAGAAAAAACACACCCACAAAGAACAAGCCCTGGGGAAAACTGTCAGCAGACTAAAAATGCTGAAACAATGGCACAAGTACCAATTTTGTAGAGAAACACTTATGCTGCTATAACAACATTGAGGTAATAAACTTCAGTTGTCTGAAATTGTTTCCTAGTTAAAACTGGTTAAACCAGTCTAGTTCAAAACTACAAATATAAATCATTGCATAGAGGGAAAAAATGCTTCAGGACAAATGTCACCAAAACAAAAGCCATACTGTAGCTTACAGAGGGCCAGAGTCTTTTATATTAAACAGTGCCTTATTTTAACAGAGACTAATTTACTTGTTCATAAAAATAGATATAACCCCACAATGGCAATTGCCAGGTACTTTCTCCAGAGAACTGAAGAAAATAAATGAACTTGAGCCCACTGCTTCCTCTCCAGTACTGTTGTAGGCAAAGAACGTCACAAAAGGAGACAGACAGGAGAAATAAAAAGCAAAAATCAATGAAAATGTGTGGGACAGTATTAAAAGTCCAGGCGTGCCATCTGACTAACCCCAGACACACTAGCCACGCACTGCAGCCAAGCGCTATTGCCTTTGGGCTTGCTCTGAGGAACGAGGCCACCTAAACTACACCAAGAGTTCATGGCTTCCACTGGCTGCTTAACTCTGAGAAGCAAAAGACCCTGAATGTGTTTGCGTGTGAGGTTCTGTTCTGTTCTTTTCTCTAAGACACCAGGCTTGCAATATAAAATGATTTATGAAAGCTGCACCTAAAAGCAAGGATTGTCTCTGGAGTACAGAACAGCTCCTCTGGAGCTCTCCCAGGCACCCGCCGCGGTGCCCCGTCTCTCAGAAAGTCCCTGGAACCGGGATGTGCCGGCCGGACTAGCGTGTCCGCTGCCTCCAGCTGCAGGGCAGCTCTCCAGAAGTGAACAGCATCTACCCGGCAGGGAGCACAGCTAAAATAGCTGTCCTATGCTCCTGTGCTCCACAGATCTTCCAAATACATTTAATGCTTCTCTTACCATGCCAGGCTTTCAAGCTCTCTCACACAACAGACAGCAAAAGCAGGAGAAAGGTAAAACTTCTCTTCCAGAAATCACAAAGCCCAGTTACCTGCTTGTGGAGGCAGGAGGGATGAACACAGCCCTACTCCCTTGGCCTGCAATCAGGTACAGTAAAGCAGCAGCAAGAACTGGCTACAGAAGATGCTAAACACCCCACCGAATGGAAATACCACCCAGAAAAGCAAGGAAGAAAGAACACAAAATCCCCACAAATCACAAAATAGGTATGAGAGATTATTCTGAATCTGGTGTTTGTAATAAGACATATATATCTATCCATTTCAACTACTTCAACTACAACTACAAACCCAAAGTCCAACTAAAACCCAGTTTTGTTTACAAGCTAGTTTTGCAGAGAAAATAAAATGGTGTCAATCTTCTAAACCATGAAAGAAAGATTTTTCAGATTAAAAAAACTCCCTGAAGAGGAGAAAGAAAAGAAAAAAAAAAAAAAACACACTCTTATTCTAGAAAATGCCTTTAAATTCAACTTCAAAATGGCTCCTTTGCTTCCATAATTATTTTTAGTCTTCCAAAGATGGACACATAAAGAGCAGAGCGGAATGGACCTAATTAGTGTGATACAGCAGTCCAGTTATTAAAGGACCCAACAGTTGACCTGTGCTGTGTGTGACTTATTTCTTGACAGGTTCAGATTAACTACAGCACACAGCACTTTGCCTGCAATCTCATGCATACATTTTAGACCCCTGCAATCAATGTCTGAAGCTCTGGACGAATACATGAGGCAACACATCCAGCAGATACGCACTGTCACTCATCTACAAGAAAACAAATTCACTTTCAAACAGGGATTTTTTTTTCTGCACACATAAGTCATTTTGCAGTTACACACACCAAAGAAAGCACCAGAGTTTCAGCCTGCCTTGGCAGATCACACAGGAACGCAGTTCACAGCATCCTCTGGAGCTCGTAAGCTTTTGATGGAACAAAGATTCAGCCTAGGGCTTGGGTAGAAGATACAAGCCAAGTCATGATTTTCCCTGTACTACAATAACAAAATCAAAGCTATGAGCTGAAGGTTAGAGCTTTAGAGGCTGTAAGAGAAGCACCTTCTCATGACCCTTACAGAAACTAGAAATCAGGTGCATTAAAGCTTTCAAAAATCTTTTTAGGTGTCTAGAGTCAAGCGATTTTCAAGCTTCCTTCTTAAACAGACCATAAGAGTGGGTCAGGATAAAGCACTTCTGTCCACTTGTGGAGAACAGCTTGTATGCATAGATTTCCACAGGACTAGGTACCTAAGTTTATTTCTTTTAATATTCATAGAGATTAATCATTGTTTTGAACTTCATGTGAATGAGTACATGAACTAGAAAAACTAGCTGACCCAACCCTTTTGGTAGCCCTTAGGAAAATCGTATCAGTAAGAGTAAGGAACAGTTTCATTTTAACAGTAAGGAGAAATTTTAATTTCAGCAGGGAAAGAAAAAAATAATAATAATAATCTTTCCACACATTAGCAAATGTTCTCGAAAAAACCATTTTTTCCTTCCTTCCGCAATTTTCCCACTAGACAACCAAATCTTTTTTAGCAATTACTCTGCTTTGGTGTATCAGCAGGCACACCTTTCCTCCTTTTTTAAGGACTCATTAGCAAAATGCATTCCTACACATCAGATCGACCCCCTGGCCAAGCAGCCAAAATGTAAATGCTAAGGTTGGTCATATTTACATGTCACCACTTATGCTAATAGAAATCCCAGTACTGTAGTTCTTTAAGGAAAGTTATCAATCATCGTGAATATGATTAAGCAATAAAGGAGCAAACAGCTCACAAGGTGATCTCCCCCATTTCCCAGCCAGGCCATGCTGTACTGTGTTCCATCTGCTTGGAGAAGTGCTCCACATTGACTATCCCTTCCCCCACCTGCGTGTACAAAGAAGTGAAAATAAATTGCACCATTTTATCATTATTCTTGATAGCAGAGACATGCACCTCCAACAGGCTGCAGTTCCCTGACAGTGTGCTTTCCCAGATGTAGTCCAGATGCCTCCTAAATGCATATGGCAGGAAATTCTTTGCAATCTTTTCTGTTTCCCGTATATTATTGGTTTATAATTGCTGCTATCCATCATAATTTTTTTAAGCTACTGACTACTGCCCTGTTTTGCAGGTGTGTAGATGAAACACAGGCATAGCAAACGAGCTGATCTTACATCTATCTTGGCAGGGAGTGGTACAGCTAGTCTTTAATGTTAGTTTAAAGGAAGTCTTACTGGCAAAATTCAACAGAAAGAAGCAGCTGGTCATCGCATTACACAGATCCAAGAATATACATAGATCCTAACAGACAATTAGGCCATTTTCATGATAATTTGGTTAATTTAAGGGAACCCAAAGGTCAAGCACAGTGCTTGATAGGGAGCAAGGGTGCAGCAGAATGCTAGTCCCTTTCAGAGACAGTGCTCTAGGTCTAAGAAACCTGGGGTACCTATGGGCACTGCAATGCAAAGACTTCAATCTCACTCCCAGCAACAGCATTCTCATGTCTACACAGCACTATACTCTGATCAACTAGCATGCCTCTGGTGCAGGCTTAAGGATCCTCAGCAGATAAAGAAAAATTTATTATATCTGCCCTTAGAGTAACACGCTGAGTTGTTAATGGCAGCAGCAGGGAGTGGGAGAAAAAAGGATAGAGCTAGGGGACAGTTCTGAATTTAGTCTTGAAGAGTAAGGCTAAATACCACTGGAGATGTGAGAAGCAGAGGTAAAGATTACTGATGAGCCTACCAAAGCCTCTGAGGGAAAGGGATCTCTGTGGAGTTTGCAGCAGAGTGCCATAAGCAGTGCCCTAATTTATCTAGGGCCCACTGGTTTCTCAGGAAGCAGTCTGACCCTGTGGTTGGGTTCATATCTAGCCCCTGTCTTGTCCTGTAGAGCACAGTGGAGACTTCCAGCGCATGGGGCAATCAGCCTCAGCCCGGGATTTCTGCAGAGCTTTGCACTCAAGTACCAGCCTTAGTGCATTCTGTGTGCTGGGGACCAGGGAACAGCTCCTCAGACAACAACTGTACTGAAATCTTCTCTGGAAGACTACACTGAGCGAAGCACCTTCAAAAGCATTCTCAGTCAGCAGATTGGGTAAAAACTGAATGAGGATCTGGCACTGCTGTTAACCCCACCAGAATCTTTAATCTTTCATGACCACAGAGCTACATGGGATTAGTGAAAATGTGTAAATTATTGCTCAGAGAAAACTCTAAGTTTTTGGGTTCCAATTGCTCCATCAGATCAGTGGACTAGTTGATTATTTTTTCTAATTTATTTCAGCTAATTTACAGATACTTTGCAAAAGCTACAGAATACAATACAGGTGACAATATCATTTTTTTTAAGCTGGAGAGAAACCTTAGAGTTTATTGAAATAAAGGCCTGTACTTCTTGCATTGGTGCGGACCTAGTATTAAGAACTGTACCAAACCAAGCCAGCTTCATTAACGTATCTCACCAAGCCTATAGCACTTCCATGATTCAATCCTGCATCCCCCTGGAGCACAGTTTGTCCACCATGTTTTTTTCAGAAGCAGGATCACACATTTCCTGATTGCCCCCTTCACTTCCTAGGTGAAGTGATCAAAGCCTACTTAACACACTGACAGGGAGCACAGTTTAATAAAAGTGTGTGAAGTTTCACTAGTGCCTCTTTTTGGCATGGATTCAAGATTTAAAGATCATAAATTTATAAAAATTAAAGTAGACCAAAATATCATCCCACCAAATTGAAAAACAATACCAGAAAGTTTCAAAGACTCTTTAATGCAGGCACCTGATAACTTACTCTGTCTCCAAGCAGTGGGTATGTGAATATGTATACTCACATGCAGGTGAAGAAAAAGCAGCTCTGTTTCACAAAGCTCCTGTCAGATTGCACAGATAAGACATTCAGGTAATAGGGATGAATAGAATTGTTAGGAATATATCTCAAAAGCAGTTCTCTTGGAAGACATTTCCCATAGTAGGGCCTGAATTTAGCACTGCTTTAATGCTCAAAGTTTGCTTTCAAAATTTAACAACCTTCAGATCTCCACTACCTACCCAGAGAATCCTGCAGGACACAGGCCTGTCATACTCAGCTGCTCATGCTTTCAGTAATATTGATCGGTTTCAATATTCCAGTTTCAACTGGACTTGATGGATTCAGGACTAGAAAACAAGAACTCTAGTAAAATGCATCACTTACAAATTACAAGGTGCATATAATAAAGGTGCATTGGTTGCAAATCTTAGAGTATTGTGAATTTATTGTGTTAAAATCAGTTTGCTCCATGATAACTTATTCCTTGAACCAAAAAGGAAGAGTGTTTTGCAATGAGTTATATCCTGCACCTGTTGTTCAGCACAAGGCAACAAACAGTCCCTCATCAGCATACGCACCCCTGCTGTTTTACACTTCACACAGGAGATACCGAATGCTCACAGTCCAAGACAAGGGTCTAGGTCAGTCCTCTCTTCCGGTGGTGAACTCTTACAGCACCACAAGAAAAAAAAACTAGTAAGAGCAAATGCAGTCTTGGCCTATAGTTGCATACAAACTGCCCTCACAAAAAGGAGTCCTGCTCCATAGTTGCTTCTTCCTCCCACTCACCATCCTACCTTTCATCCCAGCAAAAGCATTTACAAGAGCACCATGGCAAAATAGCCTTGGTAACAGATGCAGGACAAAAACTAGTCCATCAAGAAACAATGTGTGGTTTCTGCTAGCTGAGAATATATATGAAATAATAGTTATAGCTTTCTCCTAGTCTACAAAGGTATATATAGCATACAACAGTTCTTAAAATCATTTGTCATGAGCTGAGGCTTTCAAGGGACAAGGAAGCAGACAAGGAACAGGAAAAGAACTGTGCTGAATTCTCACAGTGCATTAAAGTGGCACTGAGTGAGAGTTGTAAGGAATATGCATTGACACTTATACAAATTAATAGTGACAAAAGAGAGACTTGGCCTGAAAATCATCCTGGTCAAGCCCAGAAGAAAAGCCAATTCTTCTAGGAGAATATTTAAAGTTAGACCTGTCTGTCCTGTCACCCTGATTCCTTCGAGGCTTTTCATATAATCCATGACTGTGTTCCTCCTTTCGCTAATTAACTGGCACTGTTATCATGGAAAGGGCCAACTTGCTAATATTTGCCTGTCTAGTAACAAATGCCCTTGTCTTTTGATCCCCTTACTCTTCATGACACTCCCTGCCCGCCCCCCACACTTTAGAGCACATCAGAACAGCTTATCAATACATTGAGTGCAGCTGGTTCAGCTGTTTGCCTGCCCCATCTCCCATCTATCAGCTCACACATTCTTTAATTCAGCTGTCCATTCTCTCATCATTCACCAGCCCATTTACACATTCTTCTGTCAGCTCTCACGTTCTCTATCTCTCTTCTCCTCACTTGCTATTCTGTATTCACCCTTCTCGTTTTTGCAGAGCTCTACTACCTGTCTCCTGCAGGGTCTACAACCCTGGCTCTCCCAGGGTATCACACAGAGTGTTATTGTATAATATTTTGCAGTCAAAATTACCATGAAACATTTCACAGTTAATCATACCTGCAAATCCAAGTATGTTTTATACATTCAGTGGTCCTAATTCTGATTTCATTCACATCACAGTAAATCAGAGCAATGCCAGTGGGAATATACAGGTGTAAAATTAGTTTAAGTAAGATGAGAAATAAGGTGGGTTTTTTTGTTTTCTTTTTTTTTTCAAAAAAAAATACTAAGAATTTCAGCATTAAAGGGCTAAAAAGGAAGTTAGTTAAGCCAAAATACAGTGACCAAGCTTCTGTAGGGAATGAAAAACCCTGCAAAGCAGAGGTGTCAAAGAAATGCTTCCTGAGCTCATGGTATAGAATCCCAGAGACTGTAATAGAGTGTAATGGAGTTTTGTACTCTTTCTGAGTACAAAAGACATGAGAAAAATACAATCCATTCCAGACATCCCTCTCAACATCCTCATTCAAGCCCTTTAACTAACGGATGTAAGAGGCAGAAACAGGGCTGGCAACAAACAAATGCAAGAATCCACAGAAACAATGAATAAACATGGATCAGTTCAGTTATCCGCACAGGCCCTGCTTCCTGTTAGCAAGCAGGTAAGGCATGAAAAACTGAGGCAGATTCTTCCCAAAAACAAAGCAAAGAGAAGAGCTTCTGAAACTCATTTGATGTGCTAGGCACCTACAAGAGCTAAGAGACAACCTAAAGTTTTCATTTGGATCAAAGGAATCAGACCTAAAACAGAGAGGCCAATCTAAAAGTAATCAGTATAGACCTTGAATTCAGCTTGTAACAATAAAAACAGCCAGGGAATTAAATTACTTTTTAAAAGAAATTACTTATTTAAAAAGGTGCAAAGAAAAGAGAGAGTCTTGTGTGTCATTCTCTCAGACACCTGGAGGTAGAAAGATTTCATGAAGGGAACAGCTAGACATGTAGCATGAAAGCAAGAAAAGAGCAGTCATTAGAAAATACAGTAGAAATCGATGACACTGAAGGCAAATGAAAGTCCAAGGAAGAGGACAATACAGTGCTCGCACCCACAGAGTGGCAACGACAGAGGAAGAGGACCGTGAGATCAAGAATATGACACAGGCTTAGTCTGACAAGTATTATTCAGTGATATTATGAGAGAAAGAGCTTGGGAATCCAGTCAGTTCCAATATCTCAATTGTAGAAAAGAATTCCCTCAGACTGCCAGGAAACAAAGATTCTTCAACAGAAGGTCAGGGGATTATTGGCCAGCCATGTAAGAAACAAGATCTAGAGACAATTTCAACACTACATAATCACTTGTCATCAGGTAAAGAACACAATATGAAAAATGGATATTGGAGAAGACACTCCAAACACAAACCACAACATCAGGCAGAGTTTCTGCCTACCCTGAAATCTCCTCCTCCTCCTCTTATTTTACTCATTTCAATAGCTTCCATGAATTTAACAGAATCTGGTGAGATGGATGAATGACATTAAACAGGCTCCATCACAAAGAACAGAAAATAAAAACTCTCACAATTTGAGGAAAATCAAGACCACAGACAGCCCTCAGGACCTGACAGAAAACATCCAAAGAGCAAGTCAGTATCACAGAGGAAGCAAAAGGAATGGTTTTGCTTCCACAAATAGCTACCACATCTTGCAAACTTGAAACACATTGAAGTGGAACCCAATGAAGGCTATTATAAGAGGGAGAGAAGAGGGCAGCAGAGGTTATTGGAACCAGGAATCTGAGTCTTAACTAAGGAACAGACTTGTTGAGGAAATGTTTTGTATGTAATGGAATGCAGGTTTAAAGATCAGGGAAGAAGTTCAGGGCAAATGAGTTCAAAGAGACTCATTGACTCTGCCATTCAGTCTTGACCTCTGAAATCCTTGCAGTTTGTGATGAAAGCAGTGACACAAGCTTGCCAGAGCCCTGTTAATTTACTAACTAGCTAAGGCCAAAATCATAATGGCAGCTACAGAAATAACATTCAGAACATATTGTCACTTACCAGATGAAGCTACAGTCAAGGAAAAATATTTTTGAGGCTTATTTTCTCCCTTTCAGATTACTGTAGAATTATGATGATGTGTTAATGGATTAAAAGTACCTTTGGCAAGTTGGTACAAGGCTCAACTTTCACTGATAATGAGAAGGTTGAATGAACCCATAATGATGCTGTAGATTCAGTTCTGGGTGGCTGAGTTTCTTTTGCCTCTCTGGAGCCTTCATATGGTTTTGATCTTGTTGCTTTCACAAGGTGAGTCTACCAATAGCTGCAGGAGCAGGGGGAAAAGGGGTTATTTGCGTTTCAGGAGCCCGCACTTGCCTAATACAGTGCAACATCTGAACAACAGAAATGACTGACTGACTTACAAATTAAAAATAATCATTTTTGGGAGGGCGGGGGGGAAGCACAAACCCTAAACAACAATGGATATTTTTTGTTCAGTGAGCACAAGCACTTAAGATTGCCTAAGTAATGCTAGGTAAAAATAATACAAATATTATAATTGTATCATTTGCAACTAACCTTAATTATGAAATACTTAAATTCACAATTTTCTATTGAATGATCAGAAATAAAATGCAAATACAGAGTATTGCAAAGACAGCAATGGACAAGACTAGAGTTATGGAAAGATTTCTAAAGGAAGATCAAAGTAACTGGAGCAGTTCACCCCCTTTCCCCCAGCACAGTTGCTTTGCAACACACTGCCAGGCAAAGCAGTGCCAGGTCCCCTGGGGCAAGGCTCATTTCTAAGGACCCTACCAGTTTGGTCACCACATGTGCATCACAAGAGCCCCTTAGCCAAGACAGCCTTGTGAACCTCCAAAAGAGACACAACATGGAGCTAGGAACTTAAACAGAGCTTAGACATTGATCTCCTTGCACAAATACATGGTGGGGGATGGTTTAAAAACTTTTTGTTTACACTGGGGCTGACCTGGATACACTGAATTTTGTTTGTCTAAGAAATTAAGCATCCTAGCTTACGTTCTGATAGAATTTATTTATTAGCTTAAAACCTCTGTTTTTTTGGGGAGGCAAGAGGAGATCATGAAAGAAGGTGCAGGCTTCTCTCAAAGCTCTTCTCAACCAGGGGTTGTCACATCGCTTTACAAGAGTAACAGATGTCTGCGCAGTGTCTACTCTCAATTACAAGGCCATTATGCTTCAAGTCATTCACCAGCCTTTAACTAGTACAGGAAGGAATGACTCTCCCTCAATAAGATTATCTGGTTACTTGTTACTTGTCCAGTGAAGTTTCTCTAGCTACTATAGCTACAGACACAGGCATCAGGTTAGACAGATCAGCAATGCAATCAGAGACATTTTTAATTATGTTATGTGCTACAGTTATGCCCAATATCATTTTGGGCAAACCCATTCCATAAGGTCTACAGCATTTCATTTTTGCACATATTTTATAATTGATGTCTTGTTTTAAAAGTTCCTTTGTGCTGTATTTCATGGCAGAGGTGAAAGGGGGGAGGCTTTCCCAAAATTATATTGGAAAACCAATACCTGTTTCAGATTTCTATTACTTCATGTGACATATGAAATAACAGAGATGAAAGGACGCCTTGGAAATATTGATTAATGAGAAGAACATGAAATGTAGTTAATCTTTGGAAATGCCTTAAAGCAGCAATTCTATACATCTCCACACGCTCTTTCCTCATCATACATAAAGGTTTTATACAGGATTTTACACTGCAGCCTGTGAACACTTAAAATATGTCATTTTCTACAGCATTTTTTCTAAGCTACACCTCACCTCACTTTATTTATAGATTGAAACCTTAGACATGTAAGACATTTAGAAACAGAGTTTGGCCAGTGCTTCTGAAGAGAATTCAGCAGCAATCATTGCATCATTTGCCACAGGGATACAGCGAGGGCACTGCAGGGCTTTGCTAACACAACCAGTGTCAAGAGACCTGCTTACTTGCTTTGGGACATGCAGCAAATGCAAAGAAATAAACCCAAACATACTCAGAGGCTGGTGTTTCAATCCCTGTCTTTCCCCTTATCCTAACTGAGCGCTGCCCGCCAAATTCTGAAATGAGGCAGTGACAAAGAGGGCTTCAAAGTGGTTCTGGAGATAACTCTCAAGCAGTCAATACTATCTGCCTGCAGTCCTACCCAGCAACGTAAGCAGAACCTGAAATCATCCTGGGAAAGAGACATGCTTAAGGAAAAGGGAGGAGGAAAAAAAAATAAGTAAAAGAGTGAAGTAAATAAGTAAAAGTGTGAGAGAAAATGAGAGGAAATGAAAATGCAACGGTGTGTTCTGAGGCTTACATCTTCTTGGGATGGTCAGAGGAATTTGGCTTTCTAAATGCTGTCAATACAGCATTTAAAAGTACTAAGCTATTCACAAATAGTTTAATTCACAAATAATCCAAAACAGTCAGGCTGGGGGTCCTAAATTTAAACCTAAAGACATACACACTCTCTTTACAGTATTTCTCAGAAGTCTCTTCAGTGGCAGCTATTGATTTCTTGGAATCTTCCTCTAATCTCAAAACCCAATTTTTGTTCTTCAGAGAATCGATGGTACCCTGTGAAAGTCAAACCTCTCAAAAGTGCCAAAACATCCTGAGCAGCCAAAATCTTCACTTGCTTTCCACACTCCAGGACCAAGTACATCAATATTACATTTCTCATAACACAGGACATAACCTGTAATGGCTATCAGCATGGCAAACAAAACATGGGGAGACATTTAACAAGAAAGACTTCTGAAAAAGAAACAAACTTTCAATAGCTTATCTCACACAGCTGGCAGAGGCTTTTAATAGAATAGGTCAAATTTTCTCTCCAAGATGGCTAACTCCTCAGGGGAATTAGCAAAATTATTAGCCAAATGTTTGAGAAGAACAAATAGTTTCCTACTCTATTGTTTTAAATTTCTAATTGACTTCCAGAATGCACCCCATAGTATGATTTTTCTGTTAGGTTAGTTTAAAAAAAAAAAAAAAGTGTTTCACCTCTGCTATCCACCTCTCATTTCTGAGAGCACTATGTTTCTGCCCTGAACAGCCACAATTAAAAATAAATCTTCCATGTCTGCACACCCTTTCTGTAACACCCAGTCTTTGCTCTACTAGCTGAGAATGTTCAGCCAAAATTACAAAAAACACCAAACATCCAGACAATGGCAGAGAACTGTCACCATGTGGGTACAGACCAACTGCAGCTGTTCTCTCCAAACGTTTCTTTGTTTGTTTGATCTGTTGTGAAATTTGCATCTTTGAGACTTTTCAGACTTGGGGACTGTGTGTTAGTTGTGCTGAATTTCCAGCTGCAACAGCAAAATCCAGAGCTGCTGCATGTCAAGTTTTAAACATCCAGAATAGAACAGTTACAATACAGCCCTTATGCTGAGAATCAAAACATAAATAAGGAAATTAAAAAGCCCACCTTTAAAATAAAAATAGCAGTCACCACCATAGAGACCGTATAAGGAAAAATGAGAACTATATTCCAGAAAAAACTGCAGTCTTGTAACCAGACAAGTAAAACCCTCTCTTTTCTCAGTGGAATATTAAATTTTATAGCTGTACCTCTTATTTTTAGATAGCTCTTTCAGTGCATAGCTTATGGTTTCCTTACTTGCTTTTGTATGTAATATGTTTTGATTATTTTTTTTTAAAGAGCCAAATGACCATAAATTGGTGCAAGCTGTAGAGGTCTTTAAAAAAAATCTAACAATTAAAACCACCACATTCATAAATATTTTTATTATCCTTTCTAGGCTTGTGGAATGGCTTGATATTCAAGTCTCTAACTTGGCACGATAACCGGCATAACACTGTCTTACCGGCACTAACACTGTCTTACTTGAGGCTGTTTAAGCAAGTTGAAGGGTGTTTGCACACTCCATACATGCAGCAAGTGCTATTAGCACTATAAAGTGTGTGTGTGACATAAAGCAGCAGAAGAATCTCCCTTTTTATACGTGTATACATAGAGAAAAATCCCAGTTGTTAAACACTGATTCATTTTGCTGACAGATTCTTACTCTGCACCTACATGCAATCTGGTTGCTACTTCCAAGGGGCGCTGGCTAAGGAAGTGCTAATGAACCTCTGGAAGAAAAAGCATCATGGCTCTCCTAATGAGCTGGCTGATGATCTTTCACTTCTGCCAAACAGAGAAATTAAAATGAGTCCAAACACAAGAGCTGTGATCCATATGCAGAGAGCCAAGGGGAACGGTCAGTTTTCTTGACACGCAGCATTAAAATTGCTGTGTCTCTTTTAGCAGTGAATGAAGATATGAATCACCGCAAGACACAGGATTTCAAAGCCCTTCTCACAAAACTAGCACTCAAAAGCCCATTAGGAACTTTCAGTAAACAGAGCCAAGCACTGGTTTCCTTGATGTCATCTTTTCCACTGGCCACATGCAAGCACAGGGACTGTGTTCCATACCAAGCAAGGCAACATTCTCAGTCATGCATCTCATTAAACATTAAGTTTCAGATGTAACACACACTCATGCCAAAAAATGTGTCTATTTTTTACCCTCATTTTATGTAATGCATGTTACCATCTTATTGCTTCAGAACTAAACACAGGTCTAGTTTTTAATCAAGTTAATTTAGCTCTGCACTTTAGAAAAATACCTGAATAAAGATTTCTATAGGAATCTCAGGAGAAATATTCTGCCTGGGGTACTTTGAGACTATCACACAGCAAAGGCTGAACACAAACTAAAACAAAATAGAAGGTATATGAGGTATATATGAGCTACTTGCAGCTTACCCATGATGCAAGGTGTGTTGGCTATTCCAGGAGACAAGATGGGTTCTATAAAATAGAGCTACAATTAGCTACGAAGATAAACAAGCATTACATACAAAGTTTGGAGAAACAACTGAAAAAACAGCCAAGCATGACACTGTAGAAATTATATCTATGTGATAGGTAGAGTACCATTCCCTTTTCCTTTACATCAAAAGAATTGAACACAGAATCATAGAATGCTTAAGGTTGGAAGGGACTTCTAGAGGTCATCTGGTCCAACCCCCCTGCACACGCAGGGTCACCTAGAGCACGTGGCACAGGACTGCGTCCAAGCGGGTTTTGAAGATCTCCAGAGAAGGAGACTCCACAACCTCTCTGGGCAGCCTGTTCCAGTGCTTTGTCACCCTCACTGTCAAGAAATTTTTCCTTAAGTTCTTGTGGAACTTTTGATGCTTCAGTCTGTGGCTGTTTCCTCTAGATCTGTCAGTGGCCACCACTGAAAAGAGGCCAGTGCCATCCTCCTCACTGCCTCCCTTGAGGTACTTATAGACACTGATCAGATCCCCTCTCAGCCTTCTCTTCTCCAGGCTGAACAGACCCAGCTCCCTCAGTCTCTCCTCACAGGGCAGATGTTCCAGGCCCCTGATCATCCTTGTGGCCCTGCGCTGGACTCTCTCCCGCAGCTCCACATCCCTCTTGTACTGTGGAGCCCAGAACTGGACACAGTACTCCAGATGCGGCCTCACCAGGGCTGAGTAGAGGGGCAGGATCACCTCCCTCGATCTGCTGGAGACGCTCTTCTTAATGCAGCCCAGGATCCCATTGGCCTTCTTGGCCACGAGGGCACATTGCTGCCTCATGGTCAACGTGTCATCCACCATGACACCCAGGTCCCTCTCTGCAGAGCTGCTCTCCAGAAGGTTGGTCCCCAGCCTGTACTGGTGTCTGTGGTTATTTCTCCCAGGTGCAGGACCTTGCACTTGGCCTTGTTGAATTTCATGAGATTTTTCACCACTCAGTTGTCCAGTCTGTCCAGGTCCCTATGGATGGCAGCGCAGCCCTCTGGGGTATCGGCTACTCCTCCCAGTTTGGTATCATCAGCAAACTTGCTGAGGGAGCACTCTGTGCCTTCATCCAGGTCATTGATGAATAAATTGAACAGGACTGGACCGAGGACTGACCCCTGGGGGACCCCGCTAGCTACAGGCCTCCAACTGGACTCTGCACTGCTGATCACCACTCTCTGGGCCCTGCCATCCAGCCAGTTCCTAATCCACCTCACTGTGCACTCATCTATCTCACACTTGCGGAGCTTGCCCAGGAGGATGTTGTGAGGGACGGTGTCAAAAGCCTTGGTGAAGTCGAGATAGACGACATCCACTGCTCTCCCCTCATCTATCCAGCTGGTCATTCCATCACAGAAGGCTATCAGGTTAGGCAAGCAAGATTTCCCCTTGGCGAATCCATGCTGACTACTCTTGTCCTCCATGTGCCTGGAGACAATGGCCAGTATGAGCCATTTCATCCCTTTTCCAGGGATGGAGGTGAGGCAGTGACTTAGCTATGACATCCGCCAGCTCCCGCAGCACTCTGGGGTGCATCCCATCAGGGTCCATGGATTTGTGGGTATCAAGTTTCCTTAGGTGCTCTCTGACCCAATCTTCCTCTACCCAGGGCAATCTTCCTCTCTCCAGGCTTCTTCTCTTGTCCCTAGGGCCTGGGAGTCTAAAGGGCTGCCTTGGTAAACATGTAGGTCTGGATTTGATTACTGATACAATTCATAAGCCAAGTCAAGGCTAATATTTTGATTCAGGTTTAATAATACCAAGCTTATGTTCCTTCTCTGACTTCTCAGCATCAAAGATCAGAACTCTTGAGATTATATGTTTTAATATAATTAATATAACATATTATTATATATATTATTATATTATTATATATATTATTATATTATAATAATAATATAATTAATTTTAATTCCAGCACAGAAGACTTATTTCAGGTAAAACTATTTTGAATTCCCAAAAAATGTTAACATCGAATATAGAAAAAACCACCAAACAAAAACAACACATCTAATTGCAAATTGCCCCAAGTGAGCATGAGACACTTCAGTGACCATCCTGAAAATGTTTTTGTGATATATTATCAATAATATAGATGCCCCCATATGACAAAAATCCCATTAGAACATATAAGACACTCTATAAAAGGATGATACAAAATCTAGGAAATCAGATTATGGTTCCCACTCTTCATTGCATTTGCAGTTTATTTCAAATATGTTTGCTGTCAAGCTGTCATTTTATGATAGAAGTTAATTTTTCTGTTATTGATTCTCTCTCTGCTTATTTTCTCATTTTTCAGTTGCTGGGATTTTGGCAGAGCAATAACAATTGAAAATATAACAAAGCACTCAAAGCCCTCAAATAAATGTTGCATTGCATTCATTTCCATAATCATCAACTGGACAGACTTCTACAACCTCAAGCAAATTTTCATTAAAGCCTCCATACATTTAAATGATGAATCACTGTTGAAAGAGCACAGAGCAAAGGCATATTGCTTTCATGTGGAGAAGGAAACTAAAATTAAATAAAGGTACTTCACAGCATAGGTGTGTATAATGCAATAGTTGCTATACGGAACACACCTTGTTTTGAAAACAAAATTAGACAGGGACAGAAATACCATCTGCAAATCAGGTGGCAGCTTTCGGCAAGGTACTAATAACACATAAGCAAGGAATATATCACATAGGCTAGACTGTTATATAGACAGAAAAGGAAAAAGAATTGTAATAGCTACAATTACTCTTAGTGCATTTGAGCTAGATTTTATGCTCATTAAGAGGCTTCATGAATATGGATACACCTGGGAGATGCAGGAACCACAGGCATAGCCTTTCCATCAGCTTTTTAAAACACATTATTCTTTCACTAAGATATGCCACCATATAAAGAAACCTCTCTGCATTTTCTGAAGATATTTTCTGCTGAGAGGTGGCATGGGGAAAAGACCAAAGCAGAAGTAAAACCTGAGCATCTAAGACCTTTCTAGCCAGCAGGGATGGGACACCTTCTCCTGGAGAAACATGCTCCCTTCTCAGACACTCTGAGAACAGGGACCTTAATCATAAAATGATTAAGGTTGGAAGGGACCTTTGGAGATCATCTAGTCCAGCCCCCCTGCACAAGCAGGATCACTCCTGGCATCTGCAGGCACACAGACAGCCGTCACATACATTAAAGTAACCTGAAGTTTTTCCCCATGATTCCCAGGATTGGAAAAGACACTGGTAGGTACGATGTTCTTCAAAGAAATCATTCGTTCACATTTAAACAATGTAAGTGTTTAGCTACATTAGAATCACAATGAAAGTCAGAGATCTATAGAAGGGACCAGGCATGGATTGTATTGACTGAAATTCAGATCTCCCAGAAGAGAGATCACCCTGGTTGACTGACTCTGTACATTTAAAGTTACGTCATTTTGAACCTAACAGCATCATCTCTCTGAATGTTATTTTCTGAAGTTAAAAAATAAACTAGGTCAGACTGAAATACAGCATCATTTTGTTGGCAAAGTCCTGGACACTTCTTCCCACATCTTTCAGACAACACGATTTCACATCTTTAAGGACTGCGACCATTTTCATTAACTGATTTATATCTGCAAAATTCATAAAAACCAAGGCTGCGGGAATCTTTAAATGGACGATTGTAAGAGGTAACCTGAAAATGAGTACTGTGGTCTTCATCATACCCTCTATACTGCATGTTTCCATTCCATATCTCATGATACTGTGAAGCAAACACCTAAGAAATTCATTTTTACACTTGGGGGTATCCAGCTGCTCCTCTGTGTGCAGAGAGGAGCTCTCTGGGTAGAATTTCTGAGCTGGACATAGTTGATTTCTATCAACAGAATAGTGACCATTTACTTAAAAAGAACATAAAGGCAACCTCTTAACTCAGCTGGACCATAAATTACAACTGGATCCTTGAAGAGAAACCCTCAAAATAAATTTCAAAATTCTGGCCAATAGCCTGTCAGCAACCCACAGCCCAGACCAGCCCTCTTACACCATGAACTTGAGCATGATACCAGGCGATGCATTCACAAAAATATTCTCTGTTCTTACATACTTACTGCACTGCAGAGACTGCACACTCTTGACATCATCCAGATACACACTAGTCCTCTCTCCCCTCTCCCCGCCACTTTCCTCAGATTAGAGAATTAAAATGCTTCTATTCAAGATGCAATGAGAGCACATTATTTCAGAGCTCACACATATCTGACCAGCCCAGCAAACAAAAATAAACAAACAGCATTGAGATTTTTCTATTCAAATACTATATAAGACATTTTTTCCTGATAAAAATACTTCTAGAAATAGAATATATTTGAGTTCCAGGACACTGGATTGATAAGCTATTCATTTATACCGTGTATTTATGTTTCAAACACACTATTAATTGTAAAAATTTAGCATCCCCTAAAAGGTATGTCATATAGTAAGCCAACAAAGAGCTTCTCATTTCAATATGCTTCTCATTTCTGGTGTATATTTTACCCTGGGGAATCCCAAGAGGGCTTTGGAAAAGGTAACAAAGCACTGTACAAATTGTACACTTAATATTATCATTTACCTCTCAGACGAACTCTAGCACCTGTTTGACACTGAGCAGCATAACTGCATGGCAGGTTACAGCTGGAAGCAGAACAGCATTTACATTAAAGCTGCAGGTGCACTTCAGAGCCAGCGTAATTGCAGCGTCTGGAATTTCAGCAGAGCGACAAGGTCAGCATTCCTTGTCACCGCTCTTGTAAAAATCAGTAAAACCTGAATTAATGCAACACTTCCCATAGCTACTTTTTCCTTTCAAATTTCTTTCTCTTCTCTTGATAGGCAATATCAGCGGTCAGCGAGATCCCAGTGGAACCTTATTTCCAGTTGGAGCCTGCTGATGCTCCATGTGGGAACACAGCTCATGTCTTTCAACCTAGGTGTGCAGGCTAGCTTTTCCAAAGTTGCACTGCAGAACACAGCTGGGAAGGGGCCACATTCAGCAGCCTAATTTCAACTTCCATCAAGCAGATTATATGTGTGATCTTAATGCAAATACTATGCTAAAGATTCCAGAAAGATTCCCCTGTAACTTTGTCTTCTCATGACACTAACAAAGCAGACTACCATGTCAAAAAAACAAAACAAACAGAATTTATCCATCTATTCTCCCTACAGACTTTTTTTTTTTCCTTCCCCACAGCAAATAAACTCTCTAATGCTACAGGTAGAGTTTTGGAAATACTTAGTTGTACTACATATATGAATAAAAGTTTATTGACAGAGAACAAGGAAAAAACACATTCATTCAGGATTTAAAGAGCCTGGAATCTGCAGATTTGTATCTCTACCTTCAGTCTAGGAGGGCCTCTAACTAAACTTTCCTCTACAGCTGAGGCACAGAGAAGGCCTCTGGCCTCCATCTGCCCATGTTATTTCCAAAAATATCTGTAGAAAATTGGAGACTTCCACCCTCATTTTAATCTTATTCACATCATCCCAGGTTCAGTGAACAAAGACCTCCACACACCCACACCAAATCAATTATATAAACTTCCTTTCTGAGCTAAAATACTAACAACAAAGAAGATCCATTGCAGAACCAGATAGCAGTATCAGAGAGACACTCTTTTCTTACACATGCCCCAAAATAAAGGGCATACCAGCACTCCAGAGTGAAGGAAACTCCTAAACGGGAAAGATAGACGATAAAAGCGGTTTATAAAAGACACCTCATTCTCCTCCAATGTCAAACTTACCTTCTGTTCCTAACACCTCAAGGAGATAACAACCTTTGCCTAGCATTGTGCATGTAAACTACACAGCTCCCAGTAGCTTTTATAAGAGCTTAAGCATGGAAATGCTGCAATAGTCCAAAAATTTAGATCACTGTTTAACAGGACAGAGACTACAAACTCCTGCAGAAAAGTGTTTTCATTACAAAAACTACCTTCCCTCGAGGAAACATAGCTGCACAAATGCATAAAGGAATTTTGAAAATTCACATCTAGTAGGCGCCTGATGGAAGAGAACAGTATGTGCAAAGTGTGCTGTTCAAGCGTGCTTCAGGCTTGATACACTGAACAGATCTGAAAGCTGGATATAGATTTTTTTCCCCTCCACGTACTTATTTAAGAGCTTCCAATTAAATAAAAATTGCATTTACATACAGGCAAATGCAAACTAACTCACAGACACATTGCTATGTTCATACACATGCTAAAAATAAGATACTTTAAAAATGTACTAAAAACAGTGGATTAGAGGTGCAACAAGCCCAGCTTAATTCTGTGTCTGGAAAAGGAGCCTCCATACACCCACTGAGATTTTGATGAAGTGGCCCGAGCTGTCACTACTTTAACAGAAAATATTTCAACTTCTTTAGAAAGACAGAAAAGGAGGGGGGGTGGATAAAAGGAAGTAATGAAATGTAGCAGTTTCAGACAGTATAGATTTTTCCCTGAGGAGGTTTTTGGCAGGAACCCAAGGAGGAAATCTACATTTGCACACTCCTGTGGGAACTGAGAGAAACTCCAGTCCTGCCAAACCCTGTGGCTTCATTTTGATGGATGAAAAGGCATCATATAGCTGTACATGACTGGAAAACTTTGAAGAAGTCTACAAATTCCAAATTTCCAAGTAGTGCGCCAGGAGGCTGTCATGAATATATGCCAATGATATTTTATAAAATGGATATTAGGAACATACAAGCTGAATAGCCATCATTCTGAAATAAACAAACTTTCTCTAGAATCAGAGAAAAATAAGAATGAAGGAGGCTCTGAAGTCACTGATTCACTTCACAGGGTGGATGTTTGTATCTCTTGTCCCTAAAGGCACTGAAGACCAGTCACCACTCCTACCACTTTGCTCAACTTACTGGATTTTTTTCCTTAATATCCAACTTGAATCTTCTTTGCTAAGACTACCTCTTGCTCTAACCATGACAGACTAATGTCATGAGATTATTTTCTCCCTTTTCACAGTAACCATTCTTGCATTCCATTAAATCCTTTCCCCCTTTCATTTTTCTCTTCCATAGTCTATCTCACTTCACGTCCAAAACTTAACATGACACTTGAAGCTAGTGCAGACCAGCACTGAGAAAAGATTACCCCACACATTTTGTAGGCTATAGTTTTTGTTTAGCATATCATCATTTTTCATCCTTTTCCACCTTTGCATCTTTGCTCACGCAGACAGTAATGCCACCTGGCTCTGGTTCTCTTCATCTCGCCCTTCACTCAAGGTCATGAAGGATTACATTACAGATGCTTCAATTGCTAAGGTAAAGGGTTTTTGTTCAGTTGATAGGGTTTTTTGTTTGTTTGTTTGAGGGGGAGGGGGGGGGTTGTACAGAGAGACTGAAATTGGAGCCCTTTCTATATTTTTCAAAACATACAGAACTGAGAAAACCTGACCCCTGTATTCTGCACTGATGAAGCAGAATTCAATTTTAAAACCAAGCTAAAGCAAAATGACATCTCCCATTCCAGGGCAATATGTAAATCTTCATAGTTACGTTTAGAGCTAGTTCACTCTAGCTATACACAGGTTTACAATAGACTATTTATTAACAAACCCCAAGTTTCTATTCACAACTTTTTTTTTTTTAAATGCAACGTCCAGAAGCATTCAAATGCATTAAGTGCATCTATCACCTTAGGGTTTCCCTAAACTGTTCCCTGCACCTGTTGTGCCCAGTTCCCAGTGTGTGTCCAGCATCTGTCTCGTCTCATTCATGAAGCAGCAATAGAGCATTTTTGTTTCCTGATGAGAATCTCCAAATCCACCCAACAGCTGCGCTGGGACTTCGTGATGGCCATGGCTGCATGAAACCTGTACCTATACTTACATGGAAACACATTTTGACAAAAGCTGATGACATTTCATATCATAGTGTGCCAAAACTAGTCCACCTCCTCCAGGGCACAGGGAAAATGCTATCTCTCACAACAAATCTCAAAAAAAATTAGATTTTTTCTTTTTAAGCCACAGATGTTGCTTTGATTTTACTCATGAAATGTGAGAAGTAGATACACAGGGCTGCAAACACTACTTGCAGTGTAGCCCGGCGTTCATGAATCAGTGACTTTCCATTACTGTCAGAGCTTTAATGCTGAGGACTTCTTACTGCGATTTTTAAACTTTTAGATATATTATCTGACTTTAGTTTACAATTCACTAAAACTTTCATACCTACATATTAAACCCTGCTCGATCTAAGCTTTTATGGTGAATTTCTTCTCTAACAAGAGCCCCGCCTCGGAGAAAGGGGGGGCGCCCGCCCCGCAATATGGCGCCGCGCCCGCCTCGCGTCGCGACCGTTACAGCCGTTACGGCCGTTAGGGCCGTTGGCCACCAGGGGGCGGCGCCGGCTCGCGCTGCCTGAGGAGGGCGCGGGGGCGGGCGGGACGCGGGGGCGGCGACGGAGAGGCGGGAAAAGGAGAGAGGAACCGCGGAAATGAGCGGGAGCAAATAGGCTGCTACCGGCGTCACGCACCAGCAGGATCCACGCTGGCGACAGGGCAGGGCGAGACCCTCAGCTGCTTCATCAGTGCGACTCCACTGACTTCGGGAACTATCCAGGAAAGAAAAATGCCATTTCATCTCCCACTGCGTTGCTTGCAGATTTACAGTGGCTTTTCTTAGCAGGCAGACAGAAATTAAGGCTGCCAAAGTGCTGTACCAAGGTTAAGGACAGCACCCAGCCCATCACAATTCAGCCCAATCTTACAATTCCCATTTCGCACAGCTATTGGGACACATGGGTACTGCCAGGACCATTAATTTACCTTTCGCGCCAGTCTGCCTGAAGTTGTAAGTGTCCCAAACACACAGCAAGGCCTCCGGCTCAGGTGAGCCTGTCCACGTATGTGTGTTCAAGCGAGCTGCCCATCTGCGAGCAGCCACCAGCTCCTGCTTCAGAGGGAGGGCTGGTTGTGCCCACTACCAAAAGGGAAAATATCTTTCATGGCACCTCTGCAAGCTGATGCTTTGCAGTGTTTTTCTTTCTCCCCTAAAACAAAAACAATTACCACATCACAGACTGAAAGAAAAGTTAATTAATAAGAGGTAAATTTTTTCCATAAACCTACTTAATTGTGAGTTCGGGTGTAAGGGGAAGGAAATTCAGTGAAGAGCATAGTAACTGCTGACAAATGTCATCTTAGACCAGCTCAGGTACAGCTCTAGCACAGAGCAAAGGACATTACTTCTCTGAGAAAGGTTTCAGCAAAAAAGGAGAACGAGATTAGCAAGCAGTGAACCAGCGAAACTAGCTTCAATTTCTCCTGTTTTTCTGTTTTGGAGGCAGATGATTTTTTTCAAAAAGGAGAAAATTTTCTCACTCTTGCATCTCCTCTGTCTGCTGAATCTGTCTGCTTGACCAGATCACTGTATTTCTGATAAGAAACTATGATGTTAGCACGAAAACGTGGAAATAGAAGCAAGCTGCAACATCATTATTTAAAATGCCAACACTCTGGAAAGGAATATGATATACTGAAAAAATAGCTGCTTTTATACTCTGTTATATTTATACTCTGTTATATTTGCATCAAAAACAAAGCAAACCAGCTGAATGACATACTTTAAACCAAGGCAAGATCATCAACATAATCTACTTGGCCTTCTTGTATAGCACAAAGCCCAGAAATCCTTGTGTAAACCCCTTAACATGTTAGCTCAGTAAGACATATCTTTTTAATGAAACATCTCGTCTGAAATTTAAGACATTCAAATGATTAGTGAATGAATTACATCCCTAATTAAGGGGTTAATTACCCTACCACTTCTTAAGAACTGCAGTTTCCTTAGTTGCTTTTTTTGTTGTTGTTGTTGTTGTTCAACACTCAGCCCTCACATCCACCAAATCTGTTAGAAAACTTTGACTTCAAACATTGACCAAGTCACGTTTTATCCTGGTGATGAAGAAAACACAAGGTTCACAAAGGACTCAGCACCTTCTGCTAGGTGCACTTAAAAGCAAAAAAAATAAATAATAAAAAAAGGTTTCTGACTGCTCTTGCTTCTCCTTCCCTGAAGGCTTCCTCCTCACTCCCCTTTACAAGTGTCGATAGCACAACTGGACACAACCAGCTGTATTCAGATGCCCCTTAATAAGCCCAGAGTCAGTCTGAGGATTGTTATATTAGTTCTAAGGGTTAAATAAAGCTTTTTTTTTTCTTCTAAAGGTTGAGTAAACCTGAGTATTCTTAAAGGCTGTAATGCATTTACTTTGTTCTAAGAATAAAAATATCCCAAGAGTCTTATTATCAATTGCTCAGACACACCTTTTGATGCAACTGATCTACATCTTAAGTCACCTAAACAATACAAAGAACCTGTCCCTTACAAAGTTTGGACAGGTTAGCTCCAGATTTTCCTCTTCATTTTGCTTGTCATATATTCCTAACCCAGATTTCTTACTACCAGCCTTACTTGGTACTCTGGCCAGAAGGTAAGAGAACTTCATATTCACAGCAGCAGGATTACCAAGAACACACTGCTCCAGAGCAGCATTGATTGAGATATCTAAAAAAAACAAGAATTTGACATCTGGGGCAAGCTGAGAAACTAGAGCTGTAACAGCATTACATTTTCTGCACCTGTACAGGCCATGCACATATTTCCTAGCATCCAATATGGAAAATCCACCTATGTTATTAGCCTCAAAAATCTACTTAAGTTTTCAAGTAAAGCACTTGGTAGTTGTCCAGGGAGAGAGAAAAAAAATCGATAAAAATCACTGCATTTTTGTTACTCTACTAGAAGGTTAAGTTAGCAATTTAGAGAGCAGCTGCAATATCCATCAACATCTGGGATCTCAAGGATTCTTTAAGCACAACAAATTAGAAAGCCATCCAAACTCACATTCATGCCACCTTACAGCCACACTGCAAAATTCCCACAACAAAGGGGATCTTTCTGCACAGGCAAACCAAAAGACATTGTGATCTATTGTTGAATAAAGGTGTGAGGTTAGATACTATTCCTAGCACAAGTTTTTGAAGATACCTACTCTGGCATTTGCCAAAACAGTTGGCAAATAATATGCCAATAATATGCCTAGGTAGCTTTCTACACTTCAGCAGGGCCACAAGGATGATCAGGGGCCTGGAACATCTGCCCTATGAGGAGAGGCTGAGGGAGCTGGGCCTGTTCAGCCTGGAGAAGAGAAGGCTGAGAGGGGACCTGAGCAGTGTCTATAAGTACCTCAAGGGAGGCAGTGAGGAGGATGGTGCTGGCCTCTTTTCAGGGTGACAGAGCACTGGAACAGGCTGCCCAGAGAGGTTGTGGAGTCTCCTTCTCTGGAGATCTTCAAAACCCGCTTGGACGCAGTCCTGTGCCACGTGCTCTAGGTGACCCTGCGTGTGCAGGTGGGTTGGACTAGATGATCTCTAGAGGTCCCTTCCAACCCTAAGCATTCTGTGATTCTGTGATTCTTCAAAAAGCCACCAAGTCAGCCCCAAATCTCCATGAGATCAACACACTGAAGAGGTACAGAAGTAGTTACCAGAAAAGTATTAAGTACTGTGAAGAGTCCTGAAGTTATTTTGGACCAATGATTCATTTCACATCATCTGTACAAAAAAAAGTTTTACTCTAAGGGAGCTCAAGTTTTTAGATTCCCTCTTCCTGTTTGCCCTTCACCACAGAAATACACAGGCCAACTACACAGCTAGTCCCTTAGACAAAGAAGGCTCTTCCAGCAGTCACACTCTAACACGCCATAAAAAGTCCCAAATATTCTATCACCATTTCTATTTCTGCCTTCATGAGGTATTTACCTACCTTCTCCTATTGAAACTTGGAAGGTATTAATTGCAAGCCATGAATGTTGGTAATGAGACGATCAGCTTAAAAAAAAATGACCTTGCCAATAGTTAAAGAAATTCAAATAAGTGAAACACACGAGGATACGAAGAGTCCTCAAAATTTTATTTAAAGAAACATGTTCAAATGCAGCATTTGCAAATAGAGAGATAGAGAAAGAGAGAGAAAGAAAAGACTGGAATGCCAATAAAGTTAAGAGAACTTCTGTTTAGTTATATTTCCTTTGATAAACTAGCACCATTGAATCACAAGTCACAGACTAAATGATTTCTAGACATGTGAAAAGCTCCACCATTATAAAATTCAATATTCTAGTAATGAAATTTTTTTTCAAACACTTCTATTAAAAATCGGTTCTCAATTTGCTAATCCTAAAGAAGATGAGAGCAGTTTAAAATACAAGTTTTTGTATCTACTGGAGTTGTTCAAATTACCCATAAAAGACAATTTAATCTATACATCCCAAATGGGGGAAAAATGTCTAAGTCAGCTTTTCACAGCTCTTCACAAACTAAACAAGTACAAAAGATTTACTGTGTTATAAATAGACACAGTACAATATGTACAAGTCTGGTCTTACAAAATAAGAACTTCCTAGTCCATAAAAATACTAACTGAACTACAAAATTTCTTAGTGTTTAGTCAAGCTGTCTCAAGTAGCCACTATATCAAACTCCTAAAACACTGACTTGTTCCACAGCACAGCAGCTCGAGAGTGTTCCTAATGGGAAAGAATGCAACACTTCACCATAGAACTGATTTATAGTCCTAATCTCACTCAGATTTAGTGGTAATGTTAGTATTCACTATCTGTTTGTTTGAAGGTGGTCAGAAGACCTTTACATGTTTCCAGACTGTGTTTGAATTATTCAAAGTGCTGAAAGTGCGAGCAAGGAAGAGATTTTTGTGTCCATTTTCCAGGATACCTTTCTCTGGCACAGACAACAGAAGCCAAATATTTAGAGGTCTTTGAACAAAAACACACCCACTCCTCTGTGCATGCCCAGGGAAGTGTGCACAGAAACATTTGCACTTTTAAGAATCTGCCCCGTAAAATACTAAAATGTGTCTCTGAGGAGTGAGTTTCAGGAACTCTATACAAAAGGTTTCATATTGATGCCTGGAATTTAAGGCATTTATAAGGCTTAAAATGACTATAACGTGGTGGTAGGGACACAAACAAAAAAAACAACCCACTTTTCCTTTTAAACTAATGGTATACAAGTATTGCTCTGGAATTCAGAGAAATCAAATCTCTCGCTTTTTTTGTCAAGCAACAACCAGGTTACAGTAGCCCATGTGCTTTATCAATTCATTACAGTTAACACACCATACATGAGCACACACACATATACACAATACTCCCTCAGTTCTTCTACTGGAGACCATCTATGGTTTTTCAATGAAAATAAAACTACCTGAAAACTGTTTCAAGCAATATTCTTTTGTACTTACACAAACAAGTACAAGAAATGGTCAGACTGATCTTCCCCTCCACCAGAAAAGATACAAGAGACTCGCACTGATACACAAGGTAACATTGCTTCCTTCTCACTTCCCCTCCTTACAGCGGTCTTCTACGACATGCATCATAGTAACTAGTACTATTAAAAACCAAGAACATTTCCCTTCTGACAAAGTTCACAAACTTTTCTAGTGGGCACATGGGCTTGCTGGAACGCTTGTAATAATCCTTGCAGAACGAGGTCTGGAATGTGACATCAGCACCATTGTAGAGGATGCGGATAAAGTGCTCTTTGGGTCTCTTCCCGTCCTGCCACAGCTCAAAGACTAATCGGGCTGCAAATCTCGGAAATCTGGCTTCAGTAATGCCCAAGGCACTGAGAACAGGTGACAATGTGACATCATGGGCGGAGTAAAGCACAAATAATTCTTCTTTCTTGCCTTCTGCAATACGCTGCAGCCGGTTAACAGTCTGGTTGAGGAGAGGGTGAGTAGCCAACAGTGCGTAAAAGAAATAGAGTTTCTTTTCCTGTCTTTCTCTTTCATCCTCTAATTGGTGTCTCTTGATTACTTTAAAATGTTCCATCCCAATGCAGCCAGTGTTAGTGCAGGGAAAACTGACATTATGGCAAAAATAGCACAGGAGAGAATCTATTGGGTTAGAAGCTCTCAACTGCCTGGTGGGAATGCCTACAATTTTTGCCATATCCACGTATATTTTCTCCAAATTGTTGTTCTTCACCCGTAAGCTGTACTGTCGGCGTTGCTCCTCTTCTAGGTAGTGGTTTCGCATTGGGCAGTCACAGCTTCCAGAGCAAAAGATGGTGCTCCACTGATGCCTCATGTTAATCTTCTTCCAGTCAAAATCGGGCAGGAACGTGTAGAGCAGCGCCAGCGCGCTCTGCAGCGTGCGGCTCTTGCCCGTCGTCTCCAAGTAGAGCTGTTTTGCTGCCCAGTCGCTCTGGAGCAGTTTATGTTTGTTTATATAGATGTCTCGTAGTAGTTGTCCATTTCGCAAGTGCTGTACCACACCTACAAGAGAATTTTAAGGTAAATTATAACATACAATTAAACACAATACTCCCAGCTCTCCACATTTTTTCTTCTATATGGCCATATTTCTTACTGCAACACTTCCCTACCAATTTGGCATGGATAAACTAAAGTGTATGTTTGCATGTTCACTACGAGAGTTCAACAGCCTTTTCTCAGTGGTAGAAATAAAGATTCCACCCCCCCCTTTTTTTTTTAATAAATTGTATGAAGTTACATGCTGGTATTGCCACCTTTTCTCACAAAAACTAAGCTCAACAAATCTGACACAAAATATATGAACAAGCTTAATTTCTTTGTGGTACAGACATACATAGATACACCAGAAACAGTTCAGCCCTGCTTGCTTAATAGTTTTGACATTTTATAAAGCTTAGAACAAAGCAAATTGAACAGAAGACAAGACAAAGTACAGTTAACTAGAAACCATTTCCACTCCCTAGTATACAGTATTTCTTACATTATTATTCATATTCCTGCATAACCAAAGCTATGATCAAAACCACAAGTTTCCACAAAATTAGCTATACAGATAACACACATGTTCATATAGAGAATATCCCTTTTTAAGGAGGCTGTATTTAACCATGGAAGAAAGAAAAGAAGTTGCTGCAGGAAGTTACCTGTCTGGGTAAGCTCGCCCATTTCACACAGCGAGTGGCTGGGATAACGGGGAAGGCTGCCGAGGGTACCATCCATTTGGGCTGCAGTGCCTTTGGACATATGTTTAATGAAAGCTTCAAGCTGAGGATGAGATGGTTTCCTGGAGAGGTGAACAATGAAAATGTGAAAACTTCCAAAAGTGTATGGGCAAACAGCTCAAGAGAGTCAAGTACTCCACGTATGTCAGCTCAGAAAGTGTGGCAGGGAAAGGTTATCTCCCACTGAGACAGCATCTGCTCTTGCTCAGGACCTTTGCAAGTGGACAAAAGAAATCTAACTACTTAGTTGCATCAAGCAAAGGGCTACAGGGAGACTAAGGGTACTTGTGGGATGTCTTGGTACCAGTTTAACACATAAAAAAAAAAAAAACTCTGCAAAAATCACTCTTTTCTGGTTTCTGAAGTACTTCTACAGCTCAAAAACATGGCCAATGACACTAAGAGTCTAAAGGGACTCAACTAACAACTACTGGAATTTGAAGAACTTGAGGAATTCTCAAGTCTTGTAATGTAAAACGCTGACTATTTCAAATTTATTCAGGCTTCAAATAAAATAGCACATACAATCTCAGTTAGGCAGTACCCGCAAAGCAACGTCCCAAAGAAAACAGGAGTAATCCAGTTCTGCCCAGATGCTTATCATTTTAATGGGACTTTCTGCCTAACTAGAGCTTTGTGGATGCTGACTAAAAAAAAAAACACACACACACACACAACTAAGAAAAGTATAGCGATAAATTTGATCAGTGGAGTTTTATGGTATAGTCTGCATTTTTTATGTTCATGCTTGCACTTTGACAGAATAATGAACTGTTTTGGTACTGAAACCTCAATTCTAAAATAAAATAACTTACTCCCAGAGTTAAAAGAACCACAAGAGGGAGCCACAAGATTACTACAGTGTGAATTCAAGTCTGGAATCAAATTTTACTAGGACAAAGAACCTAATACTTGCACAGGGGAACCAACAGGGAGGTTCTCTCCAGTAAAAAAGCCTCTGCCCCAAAGCTGTGCTCACATACGATATGAGCCTCCTCTCTTTGATAGAAAAGTAGCTTTTTTGCAATTGCATTGATCTATTTTCTAAAATCTCAATTTGCCAGTATTTGACAGAGTATTGAGAGTGCTACTATAACTATACTATATATAGTAGAGTGCTACTACTATACTATACAAATGGCAGCAAGAAAAAAGCTAGACATCAGCAAAATGACAGAAAAAATATACAAATCCTATTTTTCATTTTTACTTCTAATAGAAAGGAAAAACAGTCGCTTCTTCCATATACATTAATTTCAATAACTCAAGGAAAGCTCAATGCTTGAGAAGGAAAAGCGCGCAAGAGGTTTTGCTCCCATCCAGGTCGCGGCTCCCCGATGCGTTAAGTACACTTGTGAGAGCATAATCCAATCAACCCTGGCTGCGAATCTCAAACAGAACTTTGTAGACGTGGCATTTCTACAGCACCATAGTATGTTAAAAAAAAAAAAAAAATGGAAGATTTAAGTTAAGGAAGTTAAATGAACTGCATTTGCAAATTGTTTTTAAGCTTGTTACTGATGCAGTAATCTGAACAACCTATTTTCTAAGCTTTACACTTAAACCGCTAACAGATTTTCAATCAAATTTCCTTAAACCATGCTTACAGCATTAGCGAGTTTTGCAAATATACATATGAAAATACCATGAAAGAGCTTTCCATTCTGCTTGCTCTCCTGCTTGGCCCTCTGAATTCTAATGGAATCAAACCATCAGCAATCCCTCATAGGACAGAAAAAAAAGCACATATCAGCTTAGCCTTCCAGTATTAAAAAAGGTTAGGTGCAATGCAAAAAGATACACAAAAATACGAGCAGACAAGGCAAGCTAATATGTAGAACCTGATAAAACTTGCACTCCTATGGGTGAGTATAGCTGTTCATATGACCACGTAGATATCCTAAATGATTCCTGAAGCGAGCACAAGTTAAGCACATAACCACAAAAGTGAACAAGGAAGTACAACTCTGTTGGATGTGTTTCTGAACATGCCTTTCAGACCTTTAAGAGAAAGCTTACTCCTTTGAGTGCATTTTGGAAAAGGGGAGAGGGGAAGATCAAAGAATGGAAGTAAGAGCTATTCTGCCTAAAGGGAACAGACATCTCAGACTACAATATACATCTATCCTTAATACAAGCCTGGTGCATGCAACAAAAAATAAATATGCCAGCAATTTTCCTAATTAACCCTATCCACATTAACAAGCTGAAATTTTGCTATTGAATTTTTTGTTTTGTTTTACAGCATAATTTAGTCTAGTATCTGACAAATTATTGCACCCCTCCCCCAGGATGCTTTTTTCATTTATTTTACGAATCCTCCTGTTGAATTGGCCAATTTACAGATGCCGCAGGAGATGGAGTATCCAGGCAACACAGCGAGGACTGCTGGGACTGTATGAGCAGGAAGCCAAGAAAATTACTCTGTTGTGCAGCTGAAAAGATTGAAACTGCCTTACAATTTTGTTTCCATAAAAGTAACCAGAAACGGGCTAAAAAGATATTTACTCTGTAATTGGCTTGACGTTATGGCAGTAAGCTACAGGATTTGGGAATGTATTGATGCAATAAATACTCCAAATTTTATCAGTATGCAGAAAAACTCATTACATTCATTTCCCTTTTTTAGGGTCTGTAAATTTCTATTCTCGTTACTTTCATTGTGGTAAATAATGTATATCTAACAAAACTAGGGACATTTTCTTCCAAAAATAAATTCATTTTGCCTTTTTCTTTATTGAAGAACGTGGAATAATAGATCCCAAATTTAACAGTGTAGTTTCCATGCACGAGCATTAAAATGGACTAACATTTAAGTTATCTTATTTGTAAAAGTCCTAACAAGTTTTAATACTGAAATCTGACATTGTTTCTATTGCTATGCTCTCATCAGTCTAGTACAGAAAGAAATTCTGCACAATTACCTGCCCGATATGCATATTTCTGCCAACAACTGAGCCAGCATCTAATGAAATTTCCTTTTCCTTTTTTCCTTGACAAGTTTAGACAGAAAAAACAAGAGTTATTTAGCTATTTGATGAGAAGTGAACACTAACTCAAAGGTTTTTCTGCATCAGGCCAGAGATGTAAGAAATAGAGTGAGAACATGCACACGACACCTCCAAAAACCTGCTACTGGATCTGGATGAATTAGCCATACTGGCACAAGCTGTGCAATAAACATGCACAAAACTATATGTACATATCTATCACATATGTACAGGGGCGGGAAATAGAAGTCTTACCCTGCAGTTCTCAACACTACATTCATACGTATTATGAACGTATAGAATGCTAGACCTAATTTCTTGAGCAGCAGCACAGAACATTTGTTACAAAGAGCATGCACGTATGCACGTGTGGTCACGTCCATCCCCACCCTTCCAAATAAGACTTAACTAAACCGAATTTAAGACTTCTGTAGCAGTTCTTAAGTACTGACTTTGAGGACTGAGACATTTTGCCGCTGTTGCTCAATATGTTCAAATGCACAGAAGCCTCTTCGGGATGAGGAGCACATGTTTAACATCACAGCCATGAAGCCACATGCCTGATATGACATCACCATTTTTAGACCTTAGAGTTAGTTGCCAGAGCACGAAGAAAATGGTCCACACCTATCAGGGCTGGTCCATATTCCAAATGGTCTGTGTTCATCGGGACCACTGAGGAAAACACTAATAGTGATATATACTGCCTACGTGTGGAAGATTTTTTTTACCTGGTGATCTCTGTGAACAAAAACTCGCTCTATTTAAAAGCTTAACCTGAATACTTATCAAGCAGAAAACTGCCAGTTAGCAGATTATGAGTTCAGCAGAATTCAAGAGGGGAAGGATTTTTATTCATCTTACCACTGTTATATGCACTGCTATCCATTCACAACACTGGATTCTCGAGCCCTGCATGAGATCTCTGTGCCTCAGGAGAGGGCTTGCAAAAGTAGACAGGGATATCAAACAAAGCACTGTCTTGTTTTGTTTGTTTTTAAAGCTACATTTATCTATGCAGATGTCATTTGACTTCAGAAAAGCAGAATCTTTTGCAAGCCAAGAGGACCCAACTTCTGACACAGCTGCAGAACCTACAGTGGTAAATAAATATGACCATGCCAAATGCTAAGCTGCTGCACCAAGCTTCTGACAGATGGACTTCACTTTTTCATAATGATATCATAGCAGGCTCTGTTGGCACCAAAAGCAAGTCTATTTTCTCTTCTATATGAAATGAATAAAGTGATTTTATAACTCCAAGCAGTTCTCTATGAAGTCCAGGTAGCCAAAAAAGCTCTAGAAAGCAAATGAAATGAAATACCTATTAAAACCAACAGATCATCCTAGCCTACACGGAGGATCTTGCAGAGATCATCAGGGCTTATTTATTCACATAGATTTACCAGCTTTTACAGCCTTGCAACAAACTGCCCAATGAAGCATCATCCTTCAGCTCTTCTTCTACGTCCTTAGAGAAGTTGTAAGGAGCCTCAACAAGAGACCCTTCTCCACCTAGTTCTGGCCCGGGTCACACTCTGCTCTTGCCTCTAGTCAGCTCCACACCTCCTTTAGTCCACCGTGCAATACTGACCACTGCCACACTTTCCTCTCTCTTTTCCACAGTCTTTTCAAGATATGTGTGTATTGAAACTAAAATGTCTGTTACCTCTCAAAATGACTTCAAGCACACACCAGTTAGCCTAGCACGTTATTCAAGTACAGCAGTCTTCTGAAATCATTTTAATATTTTCCCCAAAATATTTCTTCTCTCAGAGGTTGTGTTATCTCTCAGATATAACCTCAAAGAAGAAACATGGCATATTTGTTGTGACATTATACAAGCAAGGTACAAAAGGGAAAGAAAAGGAAGGTTAATTTATTCCCCCGACAAGCAAACATTACAATAGAAAGATTTTCACTAATACCACTCAATTAAATTTCTGAAGGAAAAAAGTATGTACTATTCAGTTCATTTGAAAATTTGCATCCAGAACAATGAAAATAACAATATTAATCGAAACTTTAGATGGAAGTCATCTCCAAAGCATTTAATCCATTTGCCTATATTCATTTCACACTTACATGTCACAATCCATAATTCACAAATCCCAAGCATGACCTCAAGACTATTTTGCATACCCACTGGAAGTCCACGGGGCTGCAGCCTCATCTGTATAATTAATGAGTTCCATCAGCTGAATGCCAAGTCAAATAAAGAGCAGCCTGAATACGAGCAGCAAGCTTATCTGAAACTGAAGTCCAGACAGCTCACACGAGTCACACTTTTAATCAGACATCTCAACCTAATTATGCAGCATCAAGAAACCAGTTAAAAGGTTGCAGTTGTATGCCTTGCAACACTCTCAATATAAATACATTTACAATCAAGCATCAAATGTAAATCTAAAGAATATAATTTTGAGAGCCAAACACAGCAAACAACTTCCTGATGTTAACATAATAAATACATCATTTGAAACAATGGTAGAAACATTAAAAATCCTAGCTGTATTTGGAAATGTCAGCACTAATGCTTCTGGACACTATGGCACAAAGCCAACTCTTTTAATCTTCCTGCTGCCCTTTCAAAGTTAGCCAGGAAATTTTATATGAACTTTGTTCTGAAAGAGACAAGGTCTTTTTGATTCTCTCCTCATTTTTAGTGGCTACAACAGACCCATCAGCCCTACTACACTGACCTCCAATGCCCCACACATCAGCACCAGGCTAGGAAGTGCTGGCATCCTCCCCGCAGCCTGGAGGACACCCCCAGCTGCTCCTCTTGGCTGTTCTGCTGGCAGTGACAAAGGTGACACTCGGCAGCTCTTGGATAGGGTTTTTCTGGTTCCAGGACTGTCATGTTATAGCACTTGCCCAAGACTGAAGTGGAAAAGCTTTTCTGACTAATACAAAACCAAGGTCATGTGCCACTGCAATGGTGAAAAACACAGCTATGCATCCCATGTTATCACTTGCAGTTAACATCTGTGCAGTAAAAATGTTCTCTCATATATTCTAATGTGGCAGACACCAAGCAAGATCAGAGCCATTAGGAACTCTGGAAGATTTAGATCAAATTTCTTTCCTTAATGCTACTTTCTGAGAATAATCTCATCTTATAAAAGGCAAATCATTTAAAATACTATTACAGCTATTGGAAAATTGTTCATTTTTCATCTTGTTAGAGATATTTATTGCCCGCTCCTTGGTAAAGACATCTGCAACTAGGTCCCCAGTGTGCAATCCCAGTGTTGCATGCCCTAATTTCATGCCAGAGGATGCCACTTCTGGACAAAACAGGCATTTTGGTGAAAGGCTAAAGCATGAATGAACTACAGAAGTGGCCAAAAAGATAGTGGATGAAAAGTTAAAAAACAAAGAAACAAAAGCACACTGTAAGACATCCCAGACCACACATATATATGTGTCCCAGGACATATAAAGCTTTTTCAGTATTGGTAAAAAAAATCCATCAGGTATTTGGACTGGTGTTCACAGACAAGCACTCCAAAAGATGAGCAGTCTCCTTTGTAAGTGGGGTGTCAAAGCAGGGAGATGAAGATTTCTTTTTGTTCAATTTTTAGTTTAGATACTCGCATCAAGCAGTTAAGATGTGAGTACGTACATACCCTAAAATAGTGAAAACAGAAGCTATTTAAATATTCTCAACCCTAGTGCAATGTTAACTATAATAAGCAGATTTCTTATGTCTAATTTTTCTTCCTGTTTTATCCTAAAAAATGCATTTTTCCCATTAAAATCCCTTTCTCATTTCCCATTTATACATTACATATGTAAGCATATATATAAATTCTATATGCCTTTATACATAATTTATCAATATGTTATATACTATATCTATAAAAGATTAGAAATGTATAAAATATTTAACATTTTTCCTTAATTTCACTAATAAAAATAATACTGCCATTTAGTTTGTATTGAGACTCTATACAAACACACACACACACTCCTCTCTGTTTGGACCCTGGTACAGAACTTAGCTTAACTTAAATAAAACTTGGGACATCTTAAGCTTGGATCCTACAAACAGCTACAGCAGACACGCTGATAGGGAAAACGTGTCACAGCCTCTAGGCCTCGTGCAGTCACTCCCCAGTAACAGCAGCGTGGCCAGCGACAGGGTTATTTTGGATTATTCAGACCACACTAGGGCACTGACTATAACTCAAGAGCATGCTCCAAGCCTTGCAGGCTTCAGAATATTTACTCCACCACAGGCAGTTGCTCTTATGCAGCCATATATGTGAACAGAAAGTCAAGGTATTTCACCTTTCTTCAGAGAACCACCAGTTTTGCTGATAATTTTCTGCTAGCCCCTTTGTGCACTCCTGTAGGCACTGACTTAGCAAGCCTCTTTAATCAAGGTTCCCATCAGCAGCAGGAGCACAAGATGAAGCTGTGCTTCATGATTAACTGCAGGTATCCTTTCATATTGGGTCTGCATATTTTAGCAGCATTCTACTGTGTAGTATTACTTCAACTTTTGTTTTTTAATACAGTCAAACTAAAAACTGACTCAGGACCAGATATGAAAATTGCATTGGCTTCCTGAACAGAACTGATGCTGACTTGCTAATCACAGACATCAAGCTTGCCATAGTCCATGTTGTGCTGAGAAGAGAGTCTTTTGTTAAATATCCACTGAGGAAAAGTTGAAAGGACTGAGTACTTCAGATATGAAAGATAAAAGTCATAAACGCTACCAGTGATGGAAAGCTAGTAAAAGTCTAAGGAGCACGGCCTATCAACCCAGCAGGAGAAGAAACACGTTTGATACACCTAATAGGCAGAAATGCACTTTCAGCACTAGTTGTTGTGCCACCATGGGGGCACAAAGCCACCCTACGAAGGATTCTGCACCAGGAAAGCCAGAACACCAGCTCTTTAGAGACCAAGACCACACGCTACTCCGGAGAAAGGTACCTACGGTCCCTGTGCACAGCTTCGTGTTGGCATAAGGAGACCCCTTACGCCTCTTGTCCTGGCATGACAGGCACGGGCACCAAGCAGAGGCAGCAGCCACCTATGAGATGCCCACACTTGGCTCCTGCCCTGCCGAGTGCAGGGCAGCAAGAAGCTGCAGATTCGCCAAAAG